>NC_142663.1:2227617-2315117 GCF_026168435.1 Sesamum indicum | reverse complement strand
AATGGGTGATCGAGGCAATCATTCGAAAACCTCGTGATCCAACTTATGGAGCGCGCTATCGAGTTCTTGCCGTCCATGGGGTTCCATTGGCTAAAGATGAGCTGGGTTGGGACGACGCCGCACTGTGGGCATATTCTGAAGCCAAAGCGGAAAGGCAATAAGGCATGTCGGGCATGCCGTGCGAGACAACGGCAAGATGTCGGCATAGCGATTGGGCCTCGGACTTATGATGCGGTCCTGCTCGGGCGAGCCATGGAAGGTGGCCATGACGAGGGCGAGGGCCTAGGATGTACTGAGTGAGTGTTGGGCATGAGATGGGCATTGCGGGCGCATGCATAATGCCGTAATGCCTAGGCGGAGCGAGGATGCTCCTTGCCATTAAGCATTGCGCTGGCAGCTTTCGAGATTGTGGGAGAGACGCTAAGGCACGAGTGCCGAGAGCCTCAGCGAGTATGGGCATTCTGGAAAGGCGAGCGCAAGGGCAAGCAGTGCAGTGCTGGGAGGCGTTCAAATGTCGCTCTAGCGAGTTTCAGTGTCGAGGACATGTGAGGGACTGTCGTTATACTCTAATATATGCGAAGGCCGGTCGATGGTTAGGCGTCACCTTTGAGGCCGCACAGGCAAAAAATATATGAGAATTACATTCCGCTGTGAGAAAGAAGAGCATGCCTGTGAGAGTTTGTATTAGAGCCTCATTGCCTTCATGGGATGAGGTGAATTGCGAGCCTGGAGGACGAGACCTCCCGATTGACGAATGGCATATGAGCTCTACGTCAGGTAGAGGCGAGTTGGCATCAGTTGAGAACATCAGTTGAGACAAAATCATATCGTTGTGATTCTGAGAGACATCATATGATTTTGGGGGATGTCTACTGTAGAGATCATGTTGGGTAGAGTCCTTTGTGCCCATTTAGGCTTCTTTAGAGAGCAAGTGCCTATGGTTCAACTTCATTGTTGTTGGTTCGCAGGTGTGTGGGTGCCGTAGATGTGTTGGGCGGGCTGTCAAACCGTGGTTCAAAGCTTTTCGGCAGATTGATATTCAGATTTCAGAGTTCACTTGGTTTCCTTGAGCGAAAGGGGGACATGCCGATGCGTCGGGTGGACTGCGAGAGCTATGTTTGTGATGAGTGTAGCAACCATGTGTGCGGAGTGCCGCAAGCCAGGAGGCTGTCGTCGCAACGAGGCCGTTTTGGCGAGATATGACCTTGAGTTGAGAGTGGTGGATGATGGGCCACCTTCTCATTAGTCTGAAGAGCTTCTAGCAGCGGAGGATGTGCTGAATATTAAGGAGCCGAAGCACAGTTGCACATGAGGTGCGTGGAACAAGCCACCCTTGGGGTTGCGAGGAGTGGACATTGACACCCTTTCTGTTGTGAGTTGTTATCAGTGCGAGCCGTGTGTGGCCGAGCAGAATTATGTGATGAAGTGCTATTGTGGTAGATGATGGTGCGTCTAGAGAGAGAGACGGCACGCTTCAAGAACCAAGGAGCATAGTCATCCGTTATGTGAGAAAGACAACTTGTCCGGAGCTTGACTGGGAGCAGCCCACTAAGCCGTGTGTTGGGCGCTCGCTAGGAGCACGAGTTTGAGATGAGTTGAGAAGGTTCCTCGACGGGAGTTTGACACCATATTATGGGCTCTTTGGTCTAAGGATTTCCGAGGGGGACTACCGAGTTGAGAATCACGGGGGAGCATAGGGCTCCATCAGCACCATGTACGGCATGGTGCGGCCCTGTCGGCCGGGCTTAGAGTTGAATTTGAGTTTGCGGCATTGTGTGCTCGGGTTGAGACTCGAGTTTGGTTTTCGCGCAGGCCAGATTCGAACGTGATATTACGACAGGGATTGGGAGCGAGAAACCCCAACCTTGTTAGTGCAGCCGAGACGGGAGTTGAACATCTCATTCTTGTTAGTGATCGGACCAATGTGACACTGGCGTTTGTAGTTTGCTGCCGGACGGGGATTTAGAGATCCTATCCTTGCAGTTGCAGTTAAGTGCTTGGGCCGAGACATAGAGATTGAGTTTTGCGGTCGAGCTAGGATTTGAGCTTGGTCGTCAACCAAAATCGGGGCAGGGGTCCCATTTTCACGTTAGGTTGAGCGAGAACCCTTCGTAGAGACGTTCGGTCCACCAGCGGCGTGGTTCCGATAGTTGGGCATCTGGCCCATTATGTGTTTGCAAGTGTCTAAGTGTGGTCTACTGCAGGGGCGGGTTTGCGTGTTTGCCGAGGGCGGCAACACCTTGAGTGGGTGAGGGAGTGCGAAGAGTGTGCACAGACTCCCAGTTCGCACGTCATTCCAGATTAATTCGAGTGTATTGGAGGCAGTGTCTTGACGAGCATCGGAGATTTCAGAGGCGCAATTCACAAGACTTGGAGCACAGTTGAGAGAATCAGGAAGAGAATATAGAGCCGGTCACAGACTTCCGAAGAGAGTGTAGAGAGGCACAGACTTCCAAAGAGAGTGTAGAGCTAGGCATAGACTTCCGACTTCTGTGAACAACAATCGGGAAGAGAGTGTAGAGCGAGGCACAGACTTCCGACTTCAGCAGGCTACATTGAGAAGAGAGTGTAGAGAAAGGCACAGACTTCTAATGTGAGCGACAATTGGGAAGAGAGTGTAGAGCGAGGCACAAACTTCCGACTTCAGCAGGCTACATTGAGAAGAGAGTGTAGAGAAAGGCACAGACTTGTAATGTGAGTGACATTGGGGAAGAGAGTGTAGACGAGTACAAAGACTTCCTGCTTGAGGCGATCAGGCAGTGTATCTGAGGCACTATTTATTGAGAGTTACCCACCACCTTTGGAAGAGACTGCAGAGAGAGGCGCAGACTTCCCTTCAAGTTTAGTGTTGAATGAGTGCATGAGAGACACTATGTTTTGTGGGGGATCTTAGCAACCGATTTAAGACGAAGGTGTAGACGAGCACACAGACTTCCGTTTGGGTTGAGTTGATCACCTCGGGTGCAGTAGAGGCATTGTTGTGGGAGATAACGTGTGCTGGAGAGGCACTTCATGATGGAGCGCTCGAAAGAACAGGAGGTCGTTCTAGTGTCGCGGGATAATGAGAGAGAGTATTGGGCACCGCATACACATCAATCCTTCGTGTATGTGTTGACGAGGACGTCAACAGAACGAGTAGGTAAGGGTGTCACAGGCCGCACCTTGGGCTAGAGGTCGGCTGTAACACTTGTGGCGGACGTGCGGGTGACTAGGGGATGTCAGCCAACACGCAACGATGATGGAGCGCAACCTTAGGCGCGAGTAGGAGCTTAATGTGTGAAGCAGAGTGCTTTATCCTTGGAGATGCGGGAAAAGTGCACTCCTCAGCCTTTTGAGTGTTCTACTCTTGGAACAAGAGATTATTTTCTTAAACCTTATTATAAGAGGGGGCATGCAGTGGTGAGCTCCAGCCAGCCCTCCCCGTGCACGAGGGCAGTAGCTTGAGAAGACGTCTGCATTAAATGAGCATCTCTTGGGGGCATGATGGGGGCCTTGAAGAACCAGCTCTAGGCAGCTCATGAGAGGTGCGCTAGAGTCCCCGAAGGGCTTAGAAACCTGACGGGCAGCATAAGGCCAGGATGGCTTACGTTGGGCGCCGAGACTGCCGAGAGGCTACATGTGATGTGTAAGGTTGCCCCTTGGGCTGTGAGATATCAGGGGCAACACCTCTCATGCGAATGGGTGATCGAGGCAATCATTCGAAGACCTAGTGATCAAACTCATGGAATGCGCTATTGAGTTCTAGCCGTCCATGGGGTCCGTTGGCTAAATATGAGCGGTCGTGGGACGATGTCGCACTGTGGGAATATTATGAAGCCAAAGTCGAAAGGCAAGATGGCATGTCAGGCATGCCGTGCGAGATAACAACAAGATGTCAGCATAGCGATTGCGCCTCGAACTTATGATGCGGTCCTACTCGGGCAAGGCATGGAAGGCGGCCATGACGAGGGCGAGTGTCTGGGATGTACCGAGTGAGTGTTGGGCATGAGATGGGCATTGCGGGCGCAAGCGTAGTGGCGTAATGCCGAGGCGGAGCGAGGATGCTCCTTGCCATTAAGCAATGCGTCGGCAGGTTCTGAGATTGTGGGCGAGACGCTAAGGCACGAGTGCCGAGAGCCTCAGCGAGTATGGGCATTTTGGATAGGCGAGCGCAAGGGCACGTGGTTCAGCGCTGGGAGGCATTCAGATGTCGTGCTAGCGAGTTTCAGTGTCAAGGACACGCGACGGATTGTCGGCCGATCGAAGGTTAGGCGTCACCTTTGAGGAAGCACATGCGAAAAATATATGAGAATTACATTCCGCTGCGAGAAAGAAGAGCACGCCTGCGAGAGTTGATATCAGAGCCTCATTACCTTCATGGGGCGAGGTGAATTGCGAGCCTGGAGGACGAGACCTCCCGGTTGATGAATGGTATGTGAGCTCTACGTCAGGTGGAGGGGAGTTGGCATCAGTTGAGACAAAATCATATCGTTGTGATTCTGAGAGACATCATATGATTTTGGGGGACATTTACTGCAGAGATCATATTAGGTAGAGTCGTTTGTGCGCGTTTAGGCTGCTTCATAGAGCAAGTGGCTACGGTCCAACTTCATTGTTGTTGATTAGCAGGTGTGTGGGTGCCGCAGATGTGTTATGCGAGCTGTCAACCGTGGTTCAAAGCTTTTTGGCAAATTGATATTCAGATTTAGAGTTGAGTTGGCTTCGTTGAGCGGGGGGACATGCCGATGCGTCAGGTGGACTACGAGAGCCATGTTTGTGAGTGAGTGTAGCAACCATGTGTGTGGATTGCCGCAAGTAGGAGGCGGTCGTTGCAACGAGGCCGTTTTGGTGGGCGAGATACCACCTTGAGTTGAGAGTGGTGGATGAAGGGCCTCCTTCTCATTAGTCTGAAGACCTTCTAGTAGAGGAGGATGTGCAGAATATTCAGGAGCCAAATCACAGTTGCACATGAGGTGCGTGGAACAAGCCACCCTTGGGGTTGCGAGGAGTGGACGTTGAGACCCTTTCCATTGTGGGCAGTTGTCAGTGCGAGCCGTGTGTGGCTGAGTAGAATTATGTGATGAAGTGCTATTGTGGTAGATGAGGGTGCGTCTAGAGAGAGAGACAACACGCTTTAAGAACCAAGGAGCATAGGCATCCGTTATGTGAGAAAGACAACTTGTCCGGAGCGTGAGTGGGAGCAGCCCAATAAGCCGTGTGTTGAGTGCTCGCCAGGAGCACGAGTTTGAGCTGAGTTGAGAAGGTTCCTCGACGGGATTCTTACACCATATTATGGCCTCTTTGGTCTAAGGATTTTCGAGGGGGACTACCGAGTTGAGAATCGCGAGGGGAGCATCGGGATCCATCAACACCATGTACGGCATGGTGCAGGCGGGTCGATCGGGCTTAGAGTTGAATTTGAGTGTGCGGCATTGTGTGCTCGAGTTGAGACTCGAGTTTGACTTTCGCACAGGCCAGATTCGAACGTGATATTAGGGCAGGGATTGGGAGCGAGAAACCCCAACCTTGTTAGTGTAGTCGGGATAAGAGTTGAGCATCCCATTCTTGTTAGTGATCGGACCGATGCAAGACTGGCGTTTGGAGTTTACTGCCGGACGGGGATTATAGATCCTACCCTTGCAGTTGCAGTCAAGCGCTTGGGCCGAGACAATGAGATTGAGTTTTGCGGTCGAGCTAGGATTTGAGCTTGGTCGTCAAATAGACTCGGGGCAGGGGTCCCATTTTCGCGTTGGGTTGAGCGAGAACCCTTAGTAGAGACGTCCGGTCCATGAGCGGCGTGGTCTCGACAGTTGGGCATCCGGCCCATTATGTGTTTGCAAGTGTCTAAGTGTTGTCTACCTTAAGGGTGGGCTTGCGTGTTTGCCGAGGGCGGCAACACCTCGTATGGGTGAGGGAGTACGAAGAGTGCACACAGACTCCCACTTCGCACGTCATTCCAGATTAGTTCGTGTGTATAAGAGGCACTGTCTTGAGGAACATCAGACACTCCGTTCGTTCCAGATCAATTCGAGTGTATTGGAGGCACTGTCTTGAGTTGCATCGGAGATTTCAGAGGCTCACTTCACAAGACTTGGAGCACTATTGAGAGAATCGGGAAGAGGGTGTAGAGCCAGACACAGACTTCTGAAGAGAGTGTGAGAGGCATAGACTTCCGAAGAGAGTGTAGAGCCAGGCACAGACTTTCGACTTCAGTGAACAACAGTCGGGAAGAGAGTGTAGAGTGAGGCACAGACTTCCGACTTCAGCAGGTTACATTGAGAAGAGAGTGTAGAGAAAGGCACAGACTTCTAATGTGAGCGACAGTTGGGAAGAGAGTGTAGAGAAAGGCACAGACTTCTAATATGAGCGACATTGGCGAAGAGAGTGTAGACGAGTACACAGACTTCCTGCTTGAGGCGATCAGGCAGTGTATCTGAGGCACTGTATGTTGAGAGTTACCCGCCACCATTGGAAGAGAGTGCAGAGAAAGGCGCAGACTTCCGTTCAAGTTGTAGTTTGTTTGATGGTACCTACTACTCGGATAACCGTAGTAATTCTAGAGCTAATACGTGCAACAAACCCCAACTTTTGGAAGGGATGCATTTATTAGATAAAAGGTCGACACGGGCTCTGCCCGTTGCTGTGATGATTCATGATAACTCGACGGATCGCACGGCCCTTGTGCCGGCGACGCATCATTCAAATTTATGGCAATTTCCAAAATTAAATTACTAAAATTAATTTGATGGGTTTTTCAAAACACGAATTATTTATTGTATGGGAAGCAATTATGTCCATATTAAGTTACATTATTTTTTATATCATTTCTTAGATTGTATATGTAATTAATTTATGATATAAGATATCATTGTTTATAATGCATAGTTTGCATTATTATTGGTGCATAATTATTTGGAATATTTCATGCTTATTTGTGTTAATTGGATTAATATGGATGATCACGAAGCCCATTGGACCTTGTGTATGGTTTTATTTTCTATTTTGTTGGGGCCTGTGTGCCTCTTATTTCTTATCTCTTCGTTTTTAGCCTAATAGGCTTAAGGTTTGCTTTCTCCCTATTAATGTACCCTCCCCCCAACTGTTGTTTGAGGTTTCTTTTTAAGTTGTAATGATTGTAGAATAGGTGGAGAGGTACATTTTGTAAAAATTGTAAAGGGCAAATCCAAACAATAGAAACCCATGGAGGAAGCCATGAGTTGACCTATGGAGATCCATGGAGAAGAGGCTCGAAGAACGGAGCACACGAAGGAGATGAAACAAATAAAGAGATGTTCAAGAACGGAGGACACGAACGGAGCACTCATGGCTTGGGCGTGGCTTGTGTGGGCTTTGTTTTGGTGGCGAGAGTCCGGTGGGGCGCTTGAGCGGGGCTCTACGGTGTTGCGAGCGGTCGATGCCCATTTGCATCGTGTGCGGCAAACGCCATCACGTCCGCAACGGCAAACCGTCGGGGGCGAGCTTCAATTGCGATTTGCTAAAACATGGCGAACACGAGCTCCGTCCAAGCAAGGTTGGTCGGTCCGCTTATGCTTGTCGGCCTCCCCTCGTATAAGCGGACCGATTGGGTGCCGTCGGGATCTGACGGTCGGGGGTACTTTTCACCACTTGTGGCTTGCGACGCTGAAATTAGTAGCTTGTAGTGGGCAAACATCGACAATCCCGGCATGCAAGGCTCCCGCTCGGGAGCTGAGGTATGCATTTGGGTGCACTTGCTAGTAGCCCATTGCCTGCAAAAATGGAGGCGTCAAGGGCGGCCAGAGACGGCTTGTACCCCCGCCCGTCAGCTCCCGGTGGCACCCACACAGCTTGGGTGTGCTTGTCGTCGTCTGTTGCCTGCGCCCCCGAAATCAGTAGCATGTGGCTGGCCAAAGTCGGCAATCCCGGCATTTAAGACTCCCGCTCGGGAGCTGGGGTATGCTTTTGGGTGCGCTTGCTAGTAGCCCGTCCCCTACGAAAGTGGAGGCATCGGGAGGCAGCCTACGATGGCCCCCACAGGCAAGCTACTGCGGTCCCTAGGTTTGTGCTCCTCGGTTCCCAACTCGTCCTTTGTCCTGAATCTCGTGCCTACCGGGGTATGCTTGGGCGTGCTTGCTGCCGTTCGCCTGCCGCGACGCTTGAATGCATCGTGGGACGGCGGGCATTGGCTTGTGTGCTCGGGCATTGCGTACGTAATGGGCGCGTGAGTGGTGATTGCCGTGTCTGGGCATGTTGGATCCCTCCTCGGGCAACGACAACATCCCCCGCAAGCCGCTTCAGTCGTTGGCCCAAGCACGCTCCTGCCTTGGCCGCAGTCGGTTTCCTATGCTGCATACATATTGCGAAGGCATTCTATTATTCCGAACGTCCCGTTTTCGCCCTGAGCTGCACCCCTCAGGGCCGCGGTGCGGGGTGGAGCTCAAGGCGCACGTTGTGTCCCACGTCCCTCGCACAGTTGCACGTGCCCGGGTCGTTGGCCCATTGCATCTTTGCCCGATCTCTCGGATGCGGAACACACGGTGGTACGAGGAGCTCGGCCTCTATTTACCCCAAAAACAAGCGTTCAGCGCTTCGTGCAAACGACGCCCGCCACCGTTTTGGGCTCGTCCCATGTGGGAGGCGAAGTCGGTGAGCAATGCTACCTGGTTGATCCTGCCAGTAGTCATATGCTTGTCTCAAAGATTAAGCCATGCATGTGTAAGTATGAACTAATTCAGACTGTGGAACTGCGAATGGCTGATTAAATCAGTTATAGTTTGTTTGATGGTACCTGATACTCGGATAACCGTAGTAATTCTAGAGCTATACGTGCAACAAACCCCGACTTTTGGAAGGGATGCATTTATTATATAAAAGGTCTACACGGGTTCTGCCCGTTGCTGAGATGATTCATGATAACTCGACGGATCGCACGACCCTCCTACCGGCGACGCATCATTCAAATTTCTGCCCTATCAACTTTTGATGGTAGGATAGTGGCCTATTATGGTGGTGACGGGTGACGGAGAATTAGGGTTCAATTCTGAAGAGGGAGCCTGAGAAATGGCTACCACATACAAGGAAGGCAGTAGGCGCGCAAATTACCCAATCCTGACACGGTCTCATGAGGCGCCTTCCGCAAAGCGCAACGTGTGGCTAGTAGTCCGCTAACTACGTCTGCCAATCTCCGCACACACCTCGGTCGGCACTAATGCTGCGTTCTGAAAGGAATCACGATAGGGGGGAACAAATCACACAACAGTAAATTGCACACGCGATTTTAGAAAGAAGCTTGTGTTATTGCTGAAAAATACGTATACAGTAAACAACGATGCTAGAGCAAGGGGATCGCCTTTAGGGGGCTTCTAACACGTTACTAAACCAAGCTTCTTGAACTCATTCTCCCCTATAATAGGCTTAAAAAAATAAATCCTATTGTTTACACTAGATAATAAAAAAGCTGAAACTTATACCTCAGGAGGCGTAACGTCCCCCTGAGCAATCTAAACAACAGAAAGCAAATAACAAAGCAGTAAAAGACCAACTCCTAGGACTCTAAGACTGTGGATGTCCATCATCTATCGGTGAAGGTTGATTGGTCGGTCATGTAGAACGGTTGAGTGGCCGAAGTGTGCGTCAAGGGTTCCGAGTACGCAGGCGGCCCTTGACATCTTCCCCCACCTGAGATAGCGACGTCCCCGGCGCTATGGAAGCATGGTACGCTTCGACAAGAGGTAGAAACGCCTTTAGGTTCGTCACTCGCTCCGAAGTGTTCTCCTTGCTGCTGCATCCCCTCCATTTCACCAAGTACTTTGTGTGGTCTCTCTTCGTTGTACTCGTCACTTGGTGATTTAGGATTGCTTCAGCCACCTTCTCCTTCGTCTTCGTCAATTCAAGTTGTGGGCGGCTAGGTTGACTGCGGGTATCGTCCTCCTTATCTACTGAATACTTCTTCAATTGGCTCACATGGAAGACATTGAGGATCTTCCACCACGGCAGCAACTCCACCTTGTATGCCACCGTCCCAATACGCCTAACGACAGGCAAAGGGCCAATATTCTTCTGCATCAACCAAGGATCTCTCTCCCTTGATGACTTTGACAATCTCGGATTCGGGACCTTCACCAACACCAGGTCTCCCGAATACTTCTTGCATACTTCTTCATCCTTCTTCTAAGCTGTTTCCAGAATACTTCTTGCAATATCAACATTCTGCTTCCACTCCTGGGAGAAACTTCGAGCAAGAGGGGATCTCACACTTTGTGGGGTGTCAAGAGTGTGAGGAAGGAGCGGTTGTTGCCCAGTAACAATTTCAAAAGCGCTCTTGTTGGTGGAAGAGCTCTTTTGAGCGTTTAAACATAGCTGAGCGACATCCAGGGGCTTCACCCAATCCTTCTGCGTACCTCGCACAAAGTGCCAAAGGTAGTCCTCCAACATAGAATTAAAGCGTTCTGTCTGACCATCGGACTGTGGATGATAGCTCGAGCTCATGAAAAGCGTGGACCCGAGGAGTTTGAACAGCTCGGTCCAAAAGATGCTAGTGAAACGGGAGTCTCGATCACTGACAATATCCTTTGGCAGTCCCCAATACTTCACAATGTGCTTGAAGAAGAGATGAGCCGTCCCTTTTGTCGTAGCATGTTTGGGTGTTGCGATGAAAGTAGTATATTTTGAAAAACGATCTACCACGACGATAATAGAGCCTAAGTCCCCGACCTTAGGCAATTCAGAGATGTAATTCATGGAGACGCTCTCCCATGGACGCTTTGGGATGGGAAGTGGTTGTAGCAAACCGGCCTTCTTCTGATGGTCTGCCTTGTCCTGCTGACATATCAAGCAAGTGCGGACATACGTCTCGACATCATCCCGCATCTGTGTCCAATAGTAGGCCCTCCGCAACAAGGCATACGTGCGCTCCTGTCCTTGGTGTCCCGCCCAAAGAGTGTCGTGGCATTCTGAAAGGAGTGATTCCGTAGGTCCCCGCCTCTCGTAACATATACGTGGTTTCCCTTGGTCATCCGCTATAGGCCTTCGATCCAAAACTGTTGAGTCTTGCCCTACTCGACAAGTCGAATCAGGCTTTGCGCTGTGGGATCTCTCGGTAGTAACTCCCGTACCTGATCCTTCATAGAGATAGCAACCGCGCTAGAGGAGAGCACTGCTAACGACTCCAAATTCGCCAGATCTGCGTTGCGGCTCAAGGCTTCTGCTGCGTGGTTGCTGGAGCCGGCTCGGGACTCCAACACAAAATGAAACTCTGATAGTAACTCCTGCCAACGTGCCTGCCTATTGATCAGCTTCGGCTGCGACATGAAATGACTCACTGCAGTGTTCTCCGTCCTGACCACGAAGGGAGAGCCTAACAAATAGTGCCGCCATAGTCGAACGCAATGAACTACGGCCATCAACTCCTTCTCGTGCACTGAATAACATCGTTCATCATCCTTCAACTTTTTGCTCTCAAAGGCAACTGGATGGCCGTCTTGCATTAGAACTCCTCCTAATGCAAAATCTAAAGCATCTGTCTCCACCACGAATGGCTTTGACATATCTAGTAAGGCCAACATAGGATCTGTCACCATCGCTCTCTTCAAATCATCGAAGGCTACTTGCCATTGGGGCGTCCAATTCCAAGTCTCTATCTTATTTAGTAAGTCCGTCAAAGGTCGTACTATCGCGGAGTAGTCCTTCACAAATCGCCGATAATAATTCGCCAAGCCAAGAAATGAACGCAAGTCATGAACATCGCTCGGCGGTCTCCACTCCTCGATAGCCTGTACTTTCTTGGGATCCATCCGAATGCGTCCTCTCCCCACGATGTGTCCCAAGAAATTGATACTCTCCCGAGCAAACGAGCACTTCGACACCTTCACATATAGCTCGTGCTCGCGGAGTATCGTCAAAACCTACCGCAAGTGGTCCTCGTGCTCGTCCAAGGTTCTGTTGTACACCACAATGTCGTCCAAGTACACCACGACAAACTCGTCAAGAAAACCGTGAAGCACCTGGTTCATCAAGGTGCTGAAGGTTGCGGGAGCGTTTGTCAGGCCGAAAGGCATGACAAGAAATTCGAAAGCTCCGTACCTCGTGACAACTGTCGTCTTCGCCTCATCGCCGTCCTTGATTCAAACCTGCGAATAGCCCAACCTCAAGGCTATCTTCGTAAAGTAGTTCGCTGTGCTCAAACAGTCGAAGCAGTCTGCCAGCAACGGTATCAGGTACTTGTTCTTTACAGTAATCGTGTTCAGCGCCCGATAGTCACAACACAATCATAGGGAGCCGTCGGCCTTCTTCTGAAACAGGACCGGCACTCCGTATGACGACTTAGAGGGTTTGATGATTCCGCTTTTGAGCATATCCTTCAACTGCTTCCTAAGCTCCACAAGCTCAGGTTGCGACATCCTGTACGGTGCCCTGGCGGGTGATCTCGTGCCAGGCACCAACTCAATCTCGTCATCTACTGCCCTCTCGGCTGTAGCTTCCGAGACAGCTCGTCTGGCATCACGTCCTCAAACTCCCTCAACAGTCTCTTAATAGCGCTCGGGATAGCCTCTAACACCTCTTCCATTTCCTCAAAACAAAGAGTGCACAAGTAGGATAGCTCATTCCGCTTGCGACCCTTCTCAAACCCCATGGCCGACAAATTCTTCTCTCCTGTGCATCCGGCCAAGGTAGGGATGACACACGGTTTCACTCCCATCATCATCAGCGAATGGACATGAGGTAAGACCGCTGTGCATGTATCCTGTAGAAATTCAAGCCCGAGGATAAGCTTGAAGTCGTCCATCACCACAACAGAAAGATTGGTCTTGCCCTCATAAGCACCAACCTTAATCAGCATAGACTTGGCTACACCGACAATGGGTTGTGCAGCCGAGTTGATCCCCTTCACACACCCAACTCTCTTCTCTAGCACGAGCCCGGGTCTCGCCACTTCGGTGCTCGCAAGGTGGTTGTGGAGGCTCCAGTATGAATCAAGGCACGGATCGACTTGCCATGAATCTTCACATCAACGAACATCAACCCTTTCTTCCTAAGAATCCGGGCTGAACTTCTTCTTCTTTCTGTTGCGGTTGTTCCACAGTAAGAGCTGGGACAGTCTTTCTCGCAAGGGGTGGCACACCCTCTTCGCCGCCACTGTGGACAATGTATTACACCATTGGGATACGACACCCAAATTGTCCTCGTCCTCCTCCATGTCATTCTCGCCACCTGCCGCTGCTTGTGGCTCCACACTCTTCGAGGATGACGCCTTGTCGGCAAAGGTCGTTACCAATGTGTTCAACACATATCTCTTCGGGCAATCCCAAAACCCATGCGAACCATCGCAGAAGAAACACCCGCTCCTCTTCTGTGGTGCTCCTTGCTTGTTCTCTTGGGGCTTGTTCCTGCCTGAATCGCCCTGTGCGCCATTTTGAGCGTGGGGCTTCTTGTCTCCCCCACCTCTTTTGAAGTTAATCCTGAACGATCTCATCCCACTCGGCTTACTTTGTGTAGGACTAGGCGTCGCCTGCCTATCCTTCCGAGTCTCTTGGTTGAAATCTCCCAAGCGTTCGGCCGCTATAATAGCCAAATTCAAATCAGTGACCCGTTGCCTCTGCAACTCATTTCTTGCCCACTGTTTCGAGCCTTCCATGAAAGTGAACAGCTTGTCCGCCTCCGACATGTCTCGATTGTTCAGCATCAGTGCTTAGAAAGCTTTCACATATTCCCGCACGGAACCTGTATGCTCAAGATTTCGTAATGCCCGCCTGGCATTGTACTCGACATTCTCCGGGAAGAACTGCTCTCGAATCGCCTCCCGTAGAAGAGCCCATGTATCAAGCTGCACTTGATGGGCCTGGATCTCCGCATACTTGGTATGCCACCACAACTTTACGTCACCAGTCAGATACATGGTTGCAGTCGACACCTACCTTGCCTCATCCTGCACGTCTACCGCAAGGAAGTACTGTTCCATGTCAAAAAGGAAGTTCTCTGCCTCCTTCGCATGTCGTGCACCGCTATAGGCCTTCAATTCTGGAATTTGAAGCCTAGCATCGGGATCGTGAGCAATAATAGGGGTGTTACTCACTGCACGCTCGAGCAAACCAATCTGAATGGACATCTGCTCCATGTTACGCCGCATATCGGCAATGCTGTCGTCTCCAAAGACACCAGCCATCTCCTAAATCACCTGTCGATATTCGTCCAACTCTGAATTCAACACCGTGATATCAGATTCTAGGGAAGAGACCTTCTCCTCCAACTCGGTCAACTGGGAGTGTTCGTCCTCCGGATTCTCAGCTCTCTCGCTGGATGAAGCTGCGTGTCACGGGCTCTCTGAATCTTGCCACGACACCTTTGCAGCAGCAGCATTCGCACGCCTCGGCCCTATCTCGACACGAGGCTCTAATATCACCTCTAACGAGGCACCTTCCGCAAAGCGCAGCGTGTGGCTAGTAGTCCGCTAACTACGTCTGCCAATCTCCGCACGCACCTCCGCTCGGCACTAACGCAGCGCGCCGAAAGGAATCACGATAGGGAGGAACAAATCACACAACAGTAAATTGCACACATGATTACAGAAAGGAGCTTGTATTATTGCTGAAAAATGCATATACAGTAAACAACGATGCTAGAGCAAGGGGATCGCCTTGAGGGGGACTCTAACACGTCACTAAACCAAGCTTCTTGAACTCATAACCCCCTATAATAAGCTTAAAAAAATAAATTCTATTGTCTACACTAGATAATAGAAAAGTTGAAACTTATACCTCAGGACGCGTAACGTCCCCCTGATCAATCTAAACAACAGAAAGCAAATAACAAACCAGTAAAAGACCAACTCCTAGGACTCTAAGACTGCGGATTGTTCATCGTCTGTCGGTGAAAGTTGATTGGTCGGCCATGTAGAACGGTTGAGTGGCCGAACTGCGCGTCAAGGGTGCTGAGTACGCGGGCGGCCCTTGACACACGGGGAGGTAGTGACAATAAATAACAATACCGGGCTTTACGAGTCTGGTAATTGGAATGAGTACAATCTAAATCCCTTAAGGAGGATCCATTGGAGGGCAAGTCTAGTGCCAGCTTAAGTCAATTCCGCCTCCAATCCGACGAATTTCTTGCTACCACTTATATCAATCGATTCCTCATCACATGGGGAACATTTCCCATCATTCAATTTGAATTTTCATTGAAGATTGAGACTGGGCTTAAGAGTTAAGTGTTGCGAGTTTTCTGGGATTTCTGCGTAGGTTGGGAAGAATTATTTCTGCGATTTTCTCTCTGAATTTCGTGGGATATTGCTGATTTTGGTTTGGTAGTTTATTGATTTTGGTTTGGAGGATTTTGGTTTTGCCCATTCATCGGATTCTCTGTGAAATTAGTCGGATTTTTTCACTGTTTCTGCATATTCATCGTTCTTGCTGAATCTCGCTGGTTCTGCTGATTCTGTGGCTGAATTTAGATGCTGTTGCTGTTGAATTTTTGTGGCTAGATCTTTTGTTGATCCCCATTGATTATTTCATCGGTTTTTCTACGAATTTCATCGGAATTTCTGGGTTTTTTCATCGGATTTTTCACTACTTTCTTGCTGTGAAGTGTTGCTGTTTTTTCTTTGCTGAAGATTGCTGTGAATTGCTGCTATCATTTGCTGCTGAATATTTTCGGATTTCAACTGCTGCTGCTGTAATTTTGATGCGAATTACTGTTCGCTGCTGCTGCAAATTCTGCTGTTCATCGTCGGATTTCTGCAATTGCTGTTTTTGGCTGCGAATTCCTGTTTTTGCTGTTGCTGTTCACTGTGCTTTGGCTGATTTTAGCTGCTGTTTGTTCGTCGTTTTTGACTATTGTTAGTTCGTCGGATTTCTGGGAATTTTCTGCTGTTGTTTTGCTGCAAGTTGCTCGTCACTGCTGCTGCAAATTCTGCTGCATTGCTCTGCGAATTCTGCTGCGTTGTTCTGCAATTTCTGGTGCTGTTTTGCTGCGAATTCGTCGGAGTCTTTGTCGGATTTCGCAGATTTGTTTGCTGCAGTTGATTGTTGATTGCTGGTGCTGTTTTGCTGCAAATCGCTCGTCACTGCTGCTGCGAATTCTGCTGCACTGCTCTGCGAATTATGCGTTGATTTCTGGTGCTGTTATTGCGTTTTCCTCGGATTTCGCAGATTTCTTGCTGTGTTTTGCGATTGATTGATTGATTGTTGTGAATCGCTGCGATATTGATTGTTGTGAATTGCTGAATTTCGTCGGATTTCTGCGACTTTCTGCTGCGCGGTTCACAGATTTGTTGTTGATTTTTGCATCTCTTGTTTGGTTGTTGATTCACGGAGTTTGGACTGTTGCCGAAGCTTCACCGGAGGTCTGATTGGGCAGTTGTTTGGTAGTATGTCTGCCACAGCAGGGTGTTCATCGCCCCCGGTGCGGTCTTATCGCGATGCGGTTGCCGGTGCAGCTGTGCGTCCTCCGCCGCCACCAATATCTTTTGAGACATCTTCATTTCGCCCGATGGGTGTTTTGTCTCGTGATCAGGGAATGAAGGTGCTGAGATTTTCATCTGAGGAAATATCTCGATTATCCCTACCTTTTCGTTATGCCTTGGTAGGGAAGTTTTCGCATGGCTATCCATCCATGCAAAATCTTCGACGCTGGATGCTGGCTCAGGGATTTCGTGGGGATTTCTCTGTAGGGGCCATTAATGTTCGACATGTTTTCATAAAATTTGCTCTAGAGGAGGATTATACTAAGCTTTGGATCAAATCTATCTGGTTTGTAGAAGGATTTCCCATGCGTCTCTTTAAATGGACACCTACGTTTAATCCAAGGGAAAAATCGCCTATTGTTCCAGTATGGGTTCGTTTGCCGGAGTTGCCGATCCAGTTCTTTGATCGGGAGGCATTGTTTAGCATTGCCCGTCTATTGGGGACGCCACTTAGGACAGATGTTTCTACAGCGACTCTGGTGTGGCCTAGTGTGGCGCGGGTCTGTGTTGAGATTAACTTACTTGAGCCGCTATAGACGGAAATCGGGCTTGGGATTGGGACAGAAGTGATCATCCAGCCTGTGATTTACGAGTGTCTTCCTAAGTATTGTGGGGCTTGCAAGCACTTAGGACATGATGAAGATGAGTGCTATGAGAAGCACAAATCAAAGGCCCCACCAGTTAGGCCTGCAAATAGGGATGATCCTCCACCACCTATTCCTGATCAGGAGGATCTTCGGATGAAACTGGATACGCAGCGGGCGCAAAAGAACTTGAGAGATCGCCATAAAGAAAAGCATGTGGTTTTTTATGATGGTGCAGCCCGATCTCGCCTTGGGGCTAGTACTAGTGGCTCTAAGGGGGCGGAGGGTGAATCGCATGAAGTTGCATCTCATGAAGATGTGTCCAAAACAGTGGTCGAAGAAGTGGTGCACTTGACGGAAGATGAGGATGATGGAAAAGTGAAACCTGGTCATGTCAAAGAATCAGTCGACGAACACCATTCTAGGAATGAGAAGGAGACAACGGTTCCCGTTGTACATCCGATGGTTCCTGAGTTGGGAGAGTCTGGTGGTCCATCTGACACGAGGACTGAAGATGAGCAGGTAGAAACAGGTGTTGTGCCAGCATCATAGACAGCAAGGTGTGAGCTCACAGGATGTGTGGTTAATACAGAGAATCAGGAGTTGCCTAACTGTGCTGCAGTTACCGATGATGAGGTTTTGGGGCCGACGGGGGAGGACGTACAGGTTGATGGCAGACATCAGGTGGATGAGGAGGATGTCTCTAGGAGGTTGGCGCGCCATCGGCGAGGTCGGTCCATGGGAGACACATCTACAAACCATTCTGCTTCGCCAGATCGGCGAAAGGCAGTCTCCCCGCCCCGTAGGATTGTCACGAGGAGTACTATACGATCTACTCTCCCTTGATAGATGAAAGGATTATTTTGGAATGTTCGGGGAATTGGAAATGATCCTACGCAGAGGGTCTTGAATAGAGTCAGAAAACAACATCATCTGGATTTCTTGGCTATCATGGAGCCTATGATCTCCCTTGAGGGAAGGTTTATGGCGAGGCGGCTGGGATTTCATGAGGTTATTTCAAATTGTGTAAATCAGATATGGTTTTTCTGGGGTCCAGAGGTACGGTGTCAGGTTTTATTAGATCATGAGCAGTTTCTGCACCTCCGTTTGGAATCTAATAAGTGGCCGAAACCGTTTTTTGTTACAGCGGTATATGCTAAATGCGATGTGGTGGAGCGACGGGATCTTTGGGATGGCCTTCGATTGATTTCGGTCGGCTCTTCGCCTTGGATTGTGGGAGGGGATTTTAATACTGTCCTCTGTCCAGAGGAACGGTCGGGGGGCGCTGCCCCCAATGGTATTGCAATGTCGGATTTTCATGAGACTATTGCAGACTGTGCCCTTACAGATGCCGGTTATACTGGGAGCCCTTACACCTGGTACAGTCGTCGATTGCGACAACGTCTAGATTGGGTCCTGGTGACTGATAGCTGGATGGACGTATTCCCGAAAACACAAGTTACTCATCTAGAGCTCTCCAAATCGGATCATCGTGGATTATTGGTTATTGCAGAGACTATTATGATTCAAAAGGCATCATCTTTTCGATTTCAGCACATGTGGATCACACACCCGGGATTTCTTGAGGTTGTTCGTCGGAATTGGCAATACTCGACGATCGGGAGTGGTATGACTCGCCTTCAGCAAAAACTGACTCGTTTGAAGCACTGTTTGAAGGAATGGAACAAAACAGTATTTGGGAATGTGTTTGATAGGGTTGCAGAGGCGGAGCGAGATCTCAAGGAGGCTGATGAAGCATATGATCTTGATCCTTGTGATCGCACGCTTGTGGAGCGAAATCGGTGCTCGGCTGTGTTGGTTCGGGTGTTGACTCAAGAGGAGGCCTTCTGGAAGCAAAAGGCCAGAATCAAATGGGCTAAAGATGGGAAACGAAACACGAGATATTTCCACTCTTTAGTGAAGAAGAGGAGGTTTCGTGGTACGATCTTTGAGATACAACATGAGGGGGAGGTTTTAACTGATCCAATAGCAATTAAGAGATCGGCGGCTTCTTTCTTTGAGAAGCTCTTATCTACAGAGTCGGTGTTTCCAGATGAGATGGATCGGGACTGCTTAGAGGATGGCCTGACAGATGAGGATAGATGTTTCTTGTGCCATGCCAACGATGATAGAGGTTCGAGAGGCTGTCTTCAGTATTGAGCCGAAGAGTGTTGCAGGACCAAATGGATTTGGGGCGATTTTCTATCATACCTGCTGGGATCTCGTCTCAGAGGATGTTTTTGGTGCAGTATCTGAGTTTTTCCGTGGCAAAGCGATGCCGAAGAGTTTCACAGCTACTACCATCTCCCTTATACCTAAGACCGCCAGCCCAGGTTCTTGGAGTGAGTACCGGCCGATAAGTTTGTGTAATGTTATGAATAAGATATGCACGAAGTTGATGTCCATTAGACTTGGGCATGTCCTACCGAAGGTAATATCTCCGTCCTAGAGTGGGTTTGTCCCGGGACGATTGTTGAGTGATAATGTTCTTTTGGCGCAATAATTGATTCACTCATTGGAGTCTCACCGGCCGGAGGTGAATGTTATCTTTAAGCTTGATATGGCCAAAGCTTATGATCGAGTTAACTGGGAGTTCCTCTTTCAAGTCTTGCTACTAAAGGGTTTCCCGCAGCGCTGGGTTGACTTGGTGGCTAATGCTGTCTCTAACTGTTGGTTCTCGGTCTTAGTGAATGGAGAGCATGCTGGATTCTTTCATTCGACACGAGGATTGCGGCAGGGGGATCCGCTATCCCCGATGTTATTCATGCTTGCTGCTGATTACTTATCTCAGGGGCTAGATCGACTTTTTACAGTGCACCCAATGATGTATTACCAATCACCGGGTCGGGTTCGGGTATCCCACCTAGCATATGCGGATAATATGATGATCTTTACTAACATCTGCAGGCAGCACATGGCATTGCTCCGTTATTTTCTCCATGCATATGAGCGAGTGTCGGGACAATGGATAAATAGTGAAAAGAGTTCGTTTATTCTGAGCCGGCAGGTGTTGTCGTCACAATTGCAAAAGGTACAACACGTTATGGGTTACCAGTTGAAATATCTCCCAGTCACATACTTGGGAGTCCCTCTGTACAGGGGCAATCGGAAGGTATGTCTATTTGATTCGCTCATCTCCAGGTTACGTGACATTATACAGGGGTGGGGATGACGAATCTATCCCACGGAGGGAGGCTGGCCTTGATTCGAAGTGTGTTGCAGGCTATGCCTTTACATCTACTTCAAGTAATTCACCCACCTAAATCTGTATTGATAACCATTGAGCGCATATTCAATGGTTTCTTTTGGGGCTCGTATAATGGCCGTCGGCATATCCATTGGTCTTCATGGGATAAGATGTGTAGCCCAGTAGCAGAAGGTGGTTTGGGTGTTCGGAGTTTGACGGAGTATGTTCGGGCTTTTTTCATGAAGCTTTGGTGGCGATTTAGGCAAAAATCATCCTTATGGTCGGAGTTCTTGCATGATCTGATATTGTAGGACCCGTCATCCTACTCATGTGCTGTATAATAGCAATCATTCCTATGTTTGGCATCGTTTGTGTCGCATCAGGGATGTGGCAGAACCTCTAATATTCTGGACTTTGGGCCAGGGTGCAGTGTCCTTTTGGCATGATAATTGGTACGGTGAGAAGCCTTTAGCCCAGCTAGATCATGGGGCCCCTGACACTATGGAGCCGGTATGCTATTATTGGCATGAGGGAGAATGGAATGTCCCCAGGATCTTCAGGATAGTCCCGCCACAGATTGCACATGTTATCTTCCAAATTCCTATTGCAGTGGGACAGCGGGACAAAATTGTGTGGACCGCGGCGAGTAATGGGACGTTTTCCACGACATCGGCATGGGAGGCCATTCGAGTGGTATCTCCTCGGCGGCAACTTTTTACAGATATATGGCACCGTTCTTTGCGGCCAACGGTGTCTGTCTTCTTATGGCGGCTTTTCCAGGATTGGATCCCGGTGGATGAACGCATGAAGCGAAAGGGATTTAGTTTCCCATCAAAATGCCAATGTTGTGATGCAGAGGAGAGCATCTCTCATCTGTTTGTTGAAGGGGCAATAGTTCGAGATGTGTGGCTGCACTTTGCTAATGTCTTTGGGCTTCAACTTTGTGAAACGGGGAACCTGCGTCTTATGGTGCACTTTTGGGGATACTCTATCCCGTTTCACTCAGATTTGCACATTCGTACTTTGGTGCCATTTTTGATTCTATGGTCTACTTGGACGCAACGAAATGCTGCAAAGTATCAGGGGTACATTTTACGACAACGGGAATCATATTGGAGGTTCAGCGCCAGCTTCGCACACTATATGTTGCACGGATCATGACGAGCATACAGTGGAAAGGGGACTTGCACCGGGCGTTGGCTATGGATTTCTGCTTCAGGCCGATGGTGCTTCGGGCACCCAGAGTGGTGCGTTGGAGTACCCCCACTCCGGCATGGTTTAAGTTGAATTCGGACGGGTCCTCGCTCGGGAACCCCGGGCCAGCAGCAGCGGCAGGTGTTATTCGGGATGAGATTGGACAGGTGCATCTAGCATACCAGTTTGCTTTGGGTACGACCACTAGTGTGGTTTTGGAGCTTACTGTAGTTTGGCGTGGTCTTGAGCTAGCTAGAGCACACAGTTTAGCACCGATAGTTGTTGAGGTGGATGCTACCATAGTTCTCCAACTCTTACAGTCACGAGGATCTGGGATGTGGGAGGTGCAGCATTTGATCATGCGCATTTTGCAGCTGCAACAGGAATTAGGATCGGATGTACGACATGTTTTTCGAGAGGCTAATGGAGCGGCTGATTATCTTGCGAAGGAAGCCGCGTCTCGGCAATTGACTAGGGTTATGTATCAGGAGGGCATTACGGGAGTACTACGAGGCATTATCAGACTGGATAAATTGGGCACTCCCTATCTTCGCCGGTGAGCTTGAGTGATGCTTTGAGATGATGTTTGGTCGGGCATTCGGGAAGAGATTGGCGGGGACATTACGCAACAAGTTAGAATAGGTAGATTTTGGTCATCATTGATTTTGCACATAGATTAGAATTAGTTTGATTGTAAAGGGAGTAAATACTCCTCATTTACTGTTTTTGAATTGTACACTCTATAATTGTTTTGAGGTAATAAACAGGTAGGGTTCCGCCAAACCCCCCGCCTAGGCACAGGCGGCTTATGCAACAAAAAAAAAAGAAAAAAAAAAGAAAAAGAGTCTAGTGCCAGCTTACAGTGTCTTTTTGGCATGATAATTGGTTCGGTGAGAAGCCTTTAGCCCAGCTAGTTAACGGGGCCCCTGACACTATGGAGCCGGTATGCTATTATTGGCATGAGGGAGAATGGAATGTCCCCAGGATCTTCAGGATAGTCCCGCCACAGATTGCACATGTTATCTGCCAAATTCCTATTGCAGTGGGACAACGGGACAAAATTGTGTGGACCGCGGCGAGTAATGGGATGTTTTCCACGACATCAGCATGGGAGGCCAATCGAGTGGTATCTCCTCGGCAGCAACTTTTTACAGATATATGGCACCGTTCTTTGCGGCCAACCGTGTCTATCTTCTTATGGCGACTTTTCCAGGATTGGATCCCAGTGGATGAACGCATGAAGCGAAAGGGATTTAGTTTCCCATCAAAATGCCAATGTTGTGATGTAGAGGAGAGCATCTCTCATCTGTTTGTTGAAGGGGCAGTAGTTCGAGATGTGTGGCTGCACTTTGCTAACGTCTTTGGGCTTCAACTTTGTGAAACAGGGAACCTGCGTCTTATGGTGCAATTTTTGCGATACTCCACCCTGTTTCACTCAGATTTGCACATTCGCACTTTGGTACCATTTTGATTCTATGGTCTACTTGGACGCAACAAAATGCTACAAAGTATCAGGGGGTACATTTTACGACAACGGGAATCATATTGGAGGTTCAGCGCCAGTTTCGCACAATATATGCTGCACGGATCATGACAAGCATACAGTGGAAAGGGGACTTGCACCGGGTGTTGGCTATGGGTTTCTGCATTAGGCCGATGGTGCCTCGGGCACCCAGAGTGGTGCTTTGGAGTACCCCCACTCCGGCGTGGTTTAAGTTGAATTCGGACGGGTCCTCGATCGGGAACCCCTGGCCAGCAGCAGCGGCAGGTGTTATTCAGGATGAAATTGGACAGGTGCATCTAGCATACCAGTTTGCTTTAGGTACGGCCACTAGTGTGGTTTCGGAGCTTACTGCTGTTTGACGTGGTCTAGAGCTAGCTAGAGCACATAGTTTAGCACCCATAGTTGTTGAGGTGGATGCTACCATAATCCTCCAGCTCTTACAGTCACGAGTATCTGGGATGTGGGAGGTGCAGCATTTGATCATGCGCATTTTGCAGCTCCAACAGGAATTAGGATCAGATGTACGACATGTTTTTCGAGAGGCTAATGGAGCAGCTGATTATCTTGCGAAGGACGCCGCGTCTCAGCAATTGACTAGGGTTATGTATCAGGAGGACATTACGGGTGTACTACGAGGCATTATCACACGAGAGAAATTGGGAACTCCCTACCTTTGCCGGTGAGCTTGAGTGATGCTTTGAGATGATTTTTGGTCGGGCATTCGGGAAGAGATTGGCAGGGGCATTACACAGCAAGTTAGAATAGGTAGATTTTGATAATCATTGATTTTGCACTTGGATTAGAATTACTTTGATTGTAAAGGGAGTAAGTACTCCTCATTTACTGTTTTTGAATTGTACACTCTATAATGTTTTTGAGGTAATAAACAGGTAGGGGCCCGCCAAACCCCCCGCCTAGGCACAGGCGGCTTTTGCCAAAAAAGAAAAAGGCTGGTGCCAGCTTATGATCGAGTTAACTGGGAGTTCCTCTTTCAAGTCTTGGGCCTAAAGGGCTTCTCGCAGCGCTGGTGATAGAGTTGGTAGTTAATGTTGTCTCTAACCGTTGGTTCTTGGTCCTAGTGAATGGAGAGCATGCTAGATTCTTTCATTCAACACGTGGCTTGCGGCAAGCGGATCCACTATCCCCGGCGTTATTCGTGCTTACTACTGATTACTTATCTCAGGAACTGGATCGGCTTTTTGCGGCGCACCCAATGATGTATTACCAATCACCGGGTCGGGTTTGGGTATCCCACCTAGCATATGTTGATGATATGATGATCTTTACTAACATCTGCAGGCAGCACATGGCATTGCTCCGTGATTTTCTCCATGCATATGAGCGAGTGTCGGGACAACGGATAAATAGCGAAAAGAGTTCTTTAATTCTAAACCGGCAGCTGCCGTCGTCACAGTTGCAAGAGGTACAACACGTTATGGGTTACCAGTTGAATATCTCCCAGTCACATACTTGGGAGTCCCTCTGTACAGGGGCAATCAGAAGGTATGTCTATTTGATTCGCTCATCTCCAGGTTACGTGACATGTTACAGGTGGGCGATGATGAATCTATCCCACGGAGGGAGGCTAGCCTTGATTCGAAGTGTGTTGCAGGCTACGCCTTTACATCTACTTCAAATAGTTCACCCACCTAAGTCTGTATTGATAACCATTGAGCGCATATTTAATGGTTTCTTTTGGCGCTCGTATAATAGCCGTCGACATATCCATTGTTCTTCATGGGATAAGATGTGTATCCCAGTAGCAGAAGGTGGTTTGGGTATTCGGAGTTTGGCAGAGTATGTTCGGGCTTGTTCCATGAAGCTTTGGTGGCGATTTAGGCAGAAATCATTCTTATGGTCGGAGTTCTTGCATGACCGATATTGTAGGACCCGTCATCCTACTCATGTGCCATATAATCGCAATCATTCCTCTGTTTGGCATCATCTGTGTCGCATCAGGGATGTGGCGGAACCTCTAATATTCTGGACTTTGGGCCAGGGTGCAATGTCTTTTTGGCATCATAATTGGTTCGGTGAGAAGCCTTTAGCCTAGCTAGTTCACGGGGCCCCCAACACTATGGAGCCGATATGCTATTATTGGCATGAGGGAGAATGGAATATCCCCAAAATCTTCAGGATAGTCCCACCATAGATTGCACATGTTATCTGCCAAAATCCTATTGCAGTGGGATAGCGGGACAAAATTGTGTAGACCGCGGTGAGTAATGGGACGATTTCCACGACAACGGCATGGGAGGCCATTCTAGTGGTATCTCCTCGGCGGCAACTTTTTACAGATATATAGCACTGTTCTTTGCGGCCCATGGTGTCGGTCTTCTTAAGGCGACTCTTCCAGGATTGGATCCCTGTGGATGAACGCATGAAGCGAAAGGGATTTAGTTTCCCATCAAAATGCCAATGTTGTGATGCAGAGGAGAGCATCTCTCATCCGTTTGTTGAAGGAGCAGTAGTTCGAGATGTGTGGCCGCCTTTGCTAACTAACGTCCTTGGGCTTCAGCTTTGTGAAACGGGGTACCTGCATCTTATGGTCCACTTCTGGCGATACTCCACCCCGTTTCACTCAGATTTGCACATTCGCACTTTCGTACCATTTTTGATTCTATTGTCTACTTGGACACAACGAAATGCTACAAAGTATCAGGGGGTACATTTTACAACAATGAGAATCATATTGGAGGTTCAGCGCTAGCTTTGCACACTATATGCCGCACGGGACATGATGAGCATACAGTGGAAAGGGGACTTGCACCGAGCGTTGGCTATGGGTTTCTGCTTCAAGCCGATGGTGCCTCAGGCACCCAGAGTGGGGCGTTGGAGTACCCCCACTCCGACGTGGTTTAAGTTGAATTCGGATGGGTCCTCGCTCGGAAACCTCGGCAGCAGCGACAGGTATTATTTGGGATGAAATTGGACAGGTGCATATAGCATACCAATTTGATTTGGGTACGGCCACTAGTGTGTTTTAGGAGCTTACTACTGTTTGGCGTGGTCTAGAGCTAGCTAGAGCACACAGTTTAGCACCCATAGTTGTTGAGGTGGATGCTATTGTTGTTCTCCAGCTCTTACAGTCACGAGTATCTGGGATGTGGGAGGTGTAGCATTTGATCATGTGCATTTTGCAGCTCCAACGGAAATTAGGATCGGATGTACAACATGTTTTTCGAGAGGCTAATGGAGCGGCTGATTATCTTGCGAAGGACTCGTCGCTTCTCGACAATTGACTCGGGTTATGTATCAGGAGGACATTACGGGAGTACCACGAGGCATTATCAGACTGGATAAATTGGGCACTCCCTACCTTCGCTGGTGAGCTTGAGTGATGCTTTGAGATTGATTTTTGGTCGGGCATTCGAGAAGAGATTGGCGGGGGCATTACACAGCAAGTTAGAATAGGTAGATTTTGATCATCATTGATTTCGCACATAGTTTAGAATTACTTTGATTGTAAAGGGAGTAAGTACTCCTCATTTACTGTTTTTGAATTGTACACTCTATAATTTTTTTGAGGTAATAAACAGGTAGGGATCCGCCAAACCCCCCGCCTAGGTATAGGCGGCTTTTGCCCAAAAAAAAAAAAAGTCTGGTGCCAGTAGCCGTGGTAATTCCAGCTCCAATAGCGTATATTTAAGTTGTTGCAGTTAAAAAGCTCGTAGTTGGACCTTAGGTTGGGCCGGCCGGTCCGCCTCTGGTGTGCACCGGTCGTCTCATCCCTTCTGCTGGCGATGCGCTCCCGGTCTTAATTGGCCGGGTCGTGCCTCCGGCGCTGTTACTTTGAAGAAATTAGAGTGCTCAAAAGCAAGCCTATGCTCTGTATATATTAGCATGGGATAACATTATAGGATTTCGATCCTATTACGTTGGCCTTCGGGATCGAAGTAATGATTAACAGGGACAGCCGGGGGTATTCGTATTTCATAATCAGAGGTGAAATTCTTGGATTTATGAAAGACAAACAGCTGCGAAAGCATTTGTCGAGGATGTTTTCATTAATCAAGAACGAAAGTTGGGGGCTCGAAGATGATTAGATACCGTCCTAATCTCAACCATAAACGATGCCGACTAGGGATCGGCGGATGTTGCTTTTAGGACTTTGCCGGCACCTTATGAGAAATCAAAGTCTTTAGGTTCCGGGGGGAGTATGGTCGCAACGCTGAAACTTAAAGGAATTGACGGAAGGGCACCATCAGGAGTGGAGCCTACGGCTTAATTTGACTCAACACGGGAAAACTTACCGAGTCCAGTTATAGTAAGGATTGACAGATTGAGAGCTCTTTCTTTTTTTTTTTGGGTGAAATGTAAGTTTCATTCATCCAAGAATATTTACAGTGTACTCTGGGCATACCCGAAGAGATACAAAAGCCCACGCTAAAGATTAAGAAACAATCAAACCGTGTGAGAAAAGCGTCTAAAGAACCCTATACAATGTAACATTGACTAAGATAATAAGCCCCTCGGGACAGGGCGTTGAGCCCTCAAAGATGACTTCATTGCGATGCCTCCAGAGTGTGTAGACCGTGCATGCCAAAGCGAGGTGTCGCGCTTTGTTCTGCATGGAGGAACCTGTTTTCTCCTTCTTGAGCCACTTGACCGCACTTTGAAGGGTTGACATAGTCCGGTTAATGCCAAGCCAGTTTCAGATGCTTGACCAAACGAAGTTGCTGAACGGGCACTCAAAGAAAAGGTGCTTGGCCAATTCCATGGTGTTGATGCATAGTGAGCACAAATCCTCCTCTTGGAAGAACCCAAGTCTGTCCCTTATAGCTAGTCTACCGCGCAAGCCAAGCCACAAGATAAATTAGTACTTCGGCCGGATAAAAGCCTTCCATATAGCCGCTTTCCAAGGTTGCCTCGCAAGTTTCGGCCTGAAGTACTCATAAGCTTTCAATGTTTGGAGACCCTTTGGGGTGGACCATCTCGTCATCTGTTCAATCACTACCTCCGGAGACCTAAAATCAGTGACCACTTTATTGCGGATTTTGAAAAGCCGTTGAAGGAGTGGAGAGTCCCCCTTCTTTAGTTGCCAGACCCAGATTGATGCACCTCTAAGGTAGACATCGTTGACCACTGCACCCACAACGTGTCTGCCTTGCGGTGAATGTTCCATAATAAACGGGCAAGGAGAGCCACGTTCCAAGACTGTATGTGCCAAATGCCAAGTCCACCTTCTTCCTTGGGGTGGTAGATTTCCTCCCAAGCGACCGGTGCTCTCCTAGAGTTCCATAGAAAATTCCTGCAAAGTCGATGGATTTTCTCAATGACCGCCGCTGGAAGTGGGAAAACTTGGAGCCAAAAGCACTCCACCCCCTGAATAACTGAACGGATAAGTTCCAGTCGGCCTGTATAAGATAAAGATTTACTCGTCCACTTCGAAATACTGTTGGCAATTTGATCCACAAGCGGTGAGTAGTTGGTGAATGAAAGCTGCTATGCCGCTAGTGGAATGCCAAGGTATTTGACCGGCATCTCACCTCTCGCAAACTCCGTCCGAGCGAGAATCCCATCAAGCTCCTCATTTTGAATGCCCGCTGTGAATATGCTTGACTTAGAGGTATTGACGGTGAGGTCGGATGCGTCCCCAAACTCTTGGAGGCATTCCATCAAGACGTGGATAGATGGAATGTCGCAACGGGATAAAAGCATGAGGTCGTCGGCAAAGAGGAGATGATTGATTTTCAACTTCTCGCATTTGGGGTGAAAGTTGAAGTCCGAAGTAGATGTTTTCCTCGCTATGAGTCAAGAGAAATATTCCATGCTAAGAAGGAAGAGGGCCGGTGACATCGGGTCTCCTTGCCTTAGGCCTTTCCTCCTCAGAAAAAACCCATGAAGGGAGCCATTCAAAGCCACTGAAAAAGATGAATTGCAAATGCTTTCCATAATTCAAGATATAAACAGTGGGGGAAAACCATACCCGTGAAGAACTCGGGCGAGAAATGTCCATGAGACCGAGTCAAACGCCTTGCGTACGTCGACGTTGATAGTACATCGAGGTGAAATTCGTTTCCTCGAGTACTGTCGCACCATTTCTTGGGCCAAGAAAATATTATCTGTGATATTGCGGCCTCCAACAAATGCAGCTTGGCATCGGTCAATCAAGTGCTCGAAAGCGGACACGAGATGGTCCGAGATGATTTTCGTGATTGCCTTGTAAATGACATTGCAGCACGAAATCGGCCGGTAATCTGCAACAGAGGTGGAATGATCTGATTTCAGCACAAGGGCAATGATAGTGTGGTTGAGCTGCCGTAGCATCTGCCCACTCCTAAAAAAATCCAAGACGGCCCTGCAAACTTGATCACCCACAATGTTCCATGCTTTCTTGAAAAAGCACGAGGAATATCCATCTGGGCTGGGAGCCTTGTTGCCGCTAATATGGAATATGGCATCCTTGACCTCCAACGGCGTGACTGCCCGGCAAAGCTCCGCGGTATGCTCAGTGCAGAGTATGGGGCCCCATTCAAACACACCATCATCGACAGGGAGGGTGTGAGCCTCGGTGCCCAAGAGTGATGTGTAGTAATCAACGAACTCATGGGCAATATCCTCGGCAGCAGTGATAACAGTCCCATCCACCCTAGTTACTGCCCCGATGGAATTCCTAGCGACATTCCTCTTCACCATGTCGTGGAAGAACTTGGTGTTGCGGTTCCCCTCTTTAAGATAGTGGATCTTGGCTTTCTGGTAGAAGAATTGTCGTTCAGCCTCGGTAAGGAAAACGGCCTTCTTCCTAAGATCTTCCAAAGAGTCCCTTAGTGCCACATCTCCCGGATTGGATTCAAGTTGGTTCTGGGCATCTTGTAGGGCAAGCTCAGCCTCTTTGACCCTAGCGGAAATGTGGCTGTAGTGTTGCGTGTTGAATGCCTTGAGCGCGCCTTTTTAAGTGCTTTCAGTCTCCTACAAAGGCTGAATTGTGGCGTTCCCTCCACAGTCAAGTTCCATCTTGCTTCAACAGTAGCTAAGAAATTCGGATGATCTGCCCACATATTGAAAAAGCGAAACGATTTTGGCTTAGTGGGTGCATGATCAAGGATAGAAACAATACTCAAAGAGTGGTCAGAAAGACATCCCGATGGATTGAAATGGGCGCTGCAATGCAAACCAGCCTCAAGCCATTCATTGTTGTATAAGACCCGATCGAGCTTGCACCATACGGGTTTGCTTCATTATTGGAATACCATGTGTAGTAGCAGCCTGTAGTGGGAACGTCGAGTAATCCAAGTGCTACACAGCAGTCCACAAATCTTTAAGCTCATACCAAGTTGGGGCCACTCCAAGCTGCTTCTCCTCGGGGGATTTCACATAGTTGAAATCACCCATTATAAGCCATGGCATGCTCGATGCTTGTCCCAAATCAGAAAGTTTCTCCCACATGCTCCTTTTATTGACAACAGAATAAAGACTATATGAAAATGAAATATAGAAAGAGAGTTGAGAGGACTTATTCGTGGCACGAAAGTGGATACTTGGGGCGATATATCCATCGGATGTAGGTCAACGACTGCTGTGTCCCAAATCACCAGGATGCGTCCGCCGGCGATGGTGTCAAAGTTGGTTTGGCACCATCCCGGAAAAGAGCGGCTAAGAATCTTCAGGATAGATGATGCTGCAAGCTTTGTCTCCAAAATACCCAAGAGGCAAAGCCGGTTATTCTTAATGAGGTGGGCAACCCCATTGTGTTTGAGAGGCCGGTTGAAGCCCCTCACGTTCCAAAATTCAATCTTCATGGGGATAGCGGGGGGGACTCCCCTCCGGCCTGCTTCTTCGATTTGCTGCCGGTCTTTACAATCACATCAGTATTTGTCCCCGGCATTGCATGTTGCATGGCCATCGGGGAATCAGTTGATGAGCACTCTGAATATGCTGGAGAAGCAACCTCCTTATCCTTAGGCTGTGGTGCCTTCATGGTTAGCCGTCCCTGTTCCACCTTGCCGGCCGGTGGAGAAGTCAGTCGCTGCGCCTCTACTACCGGCTTTCCTGCGGTAACTGTAGCTTTGCCCTTGTTCCTCCTCTGCACGACCGTCCATTCAGTAGGCTTTTTCATTGCTGCCTCTGCTGGCTTGACAGGTGCAGCAGCAGGGGTGGCAACGGTAGGGATGGCTGCGGCCGGAACGGCCGATAGACCTTGGCATGTCTCTTGCAAGTGCCCAAATCTGTTGCAGGCTGTGCAGAATTTGGGGGTAAATTCATAAACCACCGGCTGCTTTCGGGTTATGCCATTTGGCATAACAAACTCTACTTTGTCGATGAGTTTCTTTGATGCATCAACCTCAACCAGAATACAGGCATGCGAGACCCGTTCCATCTTCATAGTCAAAGAATCCATGGCAATGGGAGCGCCAAGTCTGAAGCCAATTTTGTCAAGGGCATTCAGATGCCAACATTCGAGGGGCAGCGATGGAAGTGTGGCCCATACCGGTGTGAGACTGATGTCGTCCTCCTTGAACTCGAAGCATGCTGGCATATGCTTCAAAAGGAGCGGCCGTCCGTAAATGAAGTATGGACCACCGGCCAGAATACATTGGTTGTCCTCCTCCCGTGCGAAACGGAAAATCAACCAGCCGCTCTCATGTTGCTGGAAGCTGGCTCCCCATGAATGGGACAGTGCACGGATTGCCTTGAGTTCGGGAAATTTGCCGGCGACGTAGCCGATGAGGCAGAACCCCAATTTGGTTCGGACGTCTAGTAGGTCGTCGGAACTCAAAGTGAGGGGACCATACCAGCTACAATCTGCAAAGGACACCAGGTACCATACTGAGCAACAAACTGATACTATGACTAGCGTGAATGAAAATTTTGTTCCTGTTGATGAAGTTAATATTCCCTGTGAGGTTGTTGGTATTGTGGAACATATTGTGGAGCCTGAATTGCCTGTCGATAATCTTACTGTTGGTGCTGTGTATTTTCCTATCGGGGGGTGGAAACCCAAATGAGGAAGAAACGGATTGACCTCCAACAGGCCTCTAAACTCTTCAAAGGTCTCAAATATTTTGGAGTGACTTTCGACAACTGAAGGTTTGGGATGAGACTGATGAATCGGAAGGGGAAGACGATGATGTCAACCCGGGTGGCCCACGACCGGTGAAGATTTAGGATCCAGTGTGCTCGCTGAACCATAACCCGACTGAGATAAAAGATGGAGAGAAGTTCCTTATTCCCTCTCCAACCCCGCCTGAAAGAAACAGACGTCGCATCAGGCAATTTGATAATATCCACATTGTTCCTTAAACCTTTTGTTCTTTCACAATGTAAAGGAGTAATACTCCTCCCTTTATGTTTTTATGCTTTCTTACGTTTCTCATAATGTTTTCTGTTGTTGTTTAATGAAGATAGGATGGAGACCCCGATAAGCCTCCCCCACCTTCGGGTGTTTTGACTAAAAAAAAAAAAAAAAAACCCTAAATCCTAAACCCCTCTCCAGAAGCTCTAGCACCCCATCCAGAGCAAAGAAACAGTGGCAAAGATGAAGTACAACCCACGCATGTCTTCTTCCCGATGCAAGAACCGGAAGGCACACTTTACGGCGTCGTCAAGCGTCCGTCGTGTCCTGATGAGCGTTCCGCTCTCTGGCGACCTCCGGTCCAAGTACAACGTCCGCTCCATGCCGGTCCGCAAGGACAACGAGGTCCAGGTGGTTCGAGGAACCTACAAGGGTCGTGACGATGCAACACTCAATCAGTCCAAGCTAGTCATTTAGTGTCGTTCGCAAGCGGACCACCACCACTCGACTCTCGTTGTCATGACGAAGCCAACCATCTGATCAGATCATGGCTCCGATAAGTCAATGGAATCTACAACTCCAACCGTTGACGGCGGTCAATCGGGTTTGACCGAGTTGACTCGATCAACTCAACTCGTCAAACCCATGGAACTGAGTCAGCAGCTGTTTTCAACTCCGAATCCTCCAAAAAGAACGTTCGCTGAAGTTGTTGCACCCTCACATTCCTCAAAAGCGCCGCAAACAGCTTCGCATAAATTTTTCCTTGCAGATTCGCCTCCGCCCTCTATCGGTGTTGTCTTAACTTATGAGAAGGGCCTTTCACTGGTTTTCACGGATGCGGAGACCGAAGCCCTTGCAGCTCCCATCAGATTGGCACTAGTTGGAAAATTCTCCCATGGAAAACCTCAATTTCGGCACCTGCATTGCCTTACCGTGGGACTGGGAGTCAAAGGTGCATTTACCGTCAGTATGATCAATGCCAAGCATGTGCTTATTTGTCTCTCCAACGAATCCGAGTTGTCCTATCTGTGGCTGAGAACAATTTGGCACATTCAAGGATTTCCAATGTGCATTTTCAAATGGACACCGACATTGACACCGGCTCAAGAATCCTCTATTATTCTGGTTTGGTATGTTTTCCTGAACTCCCAACTCATTTGTTTCATAAGGATGCTCTATTTACGGTAGCAAACATGATAGGAACACCACTTCAAATCGATGACTGCACGTTCAATCAATCAAAGCTCTCTAAAGTTAGAATTGGCATTGAGATTGATCTTGCTAAGCCACTTGTGGAGGGTTTTGCCCTACAGATCAATGGAGCCACAATTCATCAGAAAGTGGAATATGAGCAGCTTCCAAAATACTACAACCTTTGTAAACATGTCGGCCACGACAACTTGGAGTGCTACACAATGGGCAATGCCCCCCGCCCCCCTCCACGAGTCAAGCAGTCGAAAGGAAAGAAGACAATGGGAACGGAGCAACAGGTGGTGACTGAGACAGCCAAGGCATTTGAGAGAGGTGAATGCTCCAAAAGCAGGTACTCTACTAACCTTTCTAATGACAATGTTGATAGGTCAACATGGTAATGACATTGCTGAAATGGAGACGTCGGGTGTTAATTGTGACTCGGAAGTGGAGAATGATATGCATGTTGATAGTGCAAAAGATGGTAATATGCCAATTGTGGAGAGTTATTTGCCTGCCGATAATCTTGTTGTTGGTGTTGTGTATCTTCCAATTGGAGGGGTGGAAACCCAAACGAGAAAGAAACGGATTAAACTTCAACAGGCCTCTAAGCTCTTCAAAGTTTAAAATATTTTGGTGTGGCTGCTCGACAACTGAAGGTTTGGGATGACACTGATGAATCAGAAGGGGAAGACGATGGTATCAACCCAGTTAGCCACACCAGGTGAATATTCAGGATCAAGTTTAATCGCTCAACCGTAATTCGGCTGATACAGAGGAAGGAGAGCAATTCCTTGTTCCCTCTCCAACCCCGGCAGAAAGAAACAGACGTCGCATCAGGCATATTGATGCTGTGCCTTTGCAACCGCTTTGTTCCTTTAAACTTTTTGCTGTATCACAATGCAAAGGAGTAGTACTCCCCCCTTTATGCTTTCTTACATTTTTCTGTAATGTTTTCTGTTGTTAATTTTTAATGAAGATGGGATTGGGACCCTGATAAGCCTCCCCAACCTTCGGATGTTTTGACCCAAAAAAAAAAATCCTAAACCGTACACCCTAAACCCTAAACCCCTAACCCCTAAAACCTAAATCCCTACAACCCTAAACCTTAAACCCTAAACCCTAAACCCAAAACCCCAAACCCTAAAACATAAACCCTAAACCCTAAACCCTGAACCCTATACCCTAAGTCCTAAAAAGAAAGCAGGAAAAGGCGGAACAATAAGGAAAAAAGAAGGGAATAGAAAACGATGAAAGAAGATTGAAGAAAAAGAGTAAGAAAGGAAAAATCATGCTGTGAAGGATGGGCTTTTGCTGTTGTTCATTACCCTAGTTCTTTCTCATTTCTCTTTTGTGATTCATTGCAAGAATTTGGGTTTCTTTGTTGGTGGACCTTAATTTGATTTGGGTTTTCTTATTTCCCTATCAGCACTACTTTACTTCAGACCTAGGCTTTTTTTGTTTTTTTTTAAATGGGTTGACAACTTTCAATTTTTTGTAAACTAACCAACATTTGGACTGTTTTTTTGCGTTGGGCATCCCTCTTTTGGACAATTGTCTGGCCATCTTGCTGGGCTTCACAACCATTGGGCCGAAAAACTTCCACACTGATGGGTCACTGCTGCTGGGCCGCATTGTGCACCTTCTGGAATCATGGGCCATTCCGCTAGGCCCAATTTTGAGCCCCAAAGGATGCTTCACCTACTACTGCTGTTTTTTGCCAAACTGGACCTGCAGCTGGGCCGCCAGAATTTTCAGGATTTGCGCTTTGGACGTCTGTAATGGGCTCATCAACACCACCCACCATTGGGCTTCACTTGGGCTGTCTGAATTTTTTTTGAGCCCACCATTTGGGCTATTTTTGTTGGGTTTGTGTAGAAACTCTAACATATGTACAAAATTTTCTAATTATTTTAGGATTTATCGAGAAGGGATGCTGATCCCGACAACTCCCCACTTTCTTTAAATAAAAAAAACCCTAAACTCTAAAACCAAAACCCTAAACCCAACACCCAAACCCCAAACCCCAAAACCCAAAACCCCAAACCTCAAACCCTAAACCCAAAACCCCAAACTCCAAAACCCAATCCCCAAACCCAAACGAGGAAGAAACGGATTAACCTTCAACAGGCCTCTAAGCTCTTCAAAAGTTTCAAATATTTTGGAGTGGCTGCTCGACAACTGAAGGTTTGGGATGACACTGATGAATCAGAAGGGGAAGACGATGGTGTCAACCCAGTTAGCCCACACCCGGTGAAGATTCAGGATCAAGTTTAATCGCTCAACCATAATCCAGATGATACAGAGGAAGGAGAGCAATTCCTTGTTCCCTCTCCAATCCCGCTAGAAAGAAACAGCGTCGCATCAGGCATATTGATGTTGTGCCATTGCAACCGCTTTGTTCCTTTAAACTTTTTGCTGTATCACAGTGTAAAGGAGTAATACTCCTCGCTTTATGCTTTCTTGCATTTTTCTGTTGTTAATTTTTAGTGAAGATGGGATTGGGATCCTGATAAGCCTCCCCAACCTTCGGGTGTTTTGACAAAAAAAAAAATCCTAAACCCTACACCCTAACCCTAAACCCTAACCGCTAAAACCTAAATCCCTAAAATCCTAACCCCTAAACCCTAAACCCTAAACCTTAAACCCTAAACCCTAAACCCAAAACCTGAAACCCTAAACCCTGAACCCTAAACCCTGAACCCTGCACCCTGGCCCAAAGTCCAGAATATTAGAGGTTCCGCCACATCCCTGATATGACACAAACGATGCCAAACAGAGGAATGATTGCGATTATACGGAACATGAGTAGGATGACGGGTCCTACAATATCGGTCATGCAAGAACTCCAACCATAAGGATGATTTCTGCCTAAATCGCCACCAAAGCTTCATGGAAAAAGCCCGAACATATTCCGTCAAACTCCGAACACCCAAACCACCTTCTGCTACTGGGCTACACATTTAATCCCATGAAGACCAATGGATATGCCGACGGCCATCATACGAGCCCCAAAAGAAACCATTGAATATGCGCTCAAGGGTTATCAATATGCCAACGGTGTTTGTCTTCTTATGGCGGCTTTTCCAAGATTGGATCCCGGTGGATGAACGCATGAAGCGAAAGGGATTTAGTTTCCCATCAAAATGCCAATGTTGTGATGCAGAGGAGAGCATCTCTCATCTGTTTGTTGAAGGGCCAGTAGTTCGAGATGTGTGGCTGCACTTTGCTAACGTCTTTGGGCTTCAACTTTGTGAAACGGGGAACCTGCGTCTTATGGTGCACTTCTGGCGATACTCTACCCCGTTTCACTCAGATTTGCACATTCGCACTTCGGTACCATTTTTGATTCTATGGTCTACTTGGACGCAACGAAATGCTGCAAAGTATCAGGGGTATATTTTACGACAATGGGAATCATATTGGAGGTTCAGCGCCAGCTTCGCACACTATATGCTGCACGGATCATGACGAGCATACAGTGGAAAGGGGACTTGCACCGGGCGTTGGCTATGGATTTTTGCTTCAGGCCGATGATGCCTCGGGCACCTAGAGTGGTGCGTTGGAGTACCCCCACTCCGGCATGGTATAAATTGAATTCGGACGGGTCCTCGCTCGGGAACCCCGGGCCAGCAGCAGCGGCAGGTGTTATTCGGGATGAGATTGGACAGGTGCATCTAGCATACCAGTTTGCTTTGGGTACGGCCACTAGTGTGGTTTCGGAGCTTACTGTAGTTTGGCGTGGTCTAGAGCTAGCTAGAGCATACCGTTTAGCACCCATAGTTGTTGAGGTGGATGCTATCGTAGTTCTCCAGCTCTTAGAGTCACGAGTATCTGGGATGTGGGAGGTGCAGCATTTGATCATGCGCATTTTGCAGCTGCAACAGGAATTAGGATCGGATGTACGACATGTTTTTCGAGAGGCTAATGGAGCGGCTGATTATCTTGCGAAGGAAGCCGCGTCTCGGCAATTGACTAGGGTTATGTATCAGGAGGACATTACGGGAGTACTACGAGGCATTATCAGACTGGATAAATTGGGCACTCCCTATCTTCGCCGGTGAGCTTGAGTGATGCTTTTAGATGATTTTTGGTCGGGCATTCAGGAAGAGATTGGCGGGGGCATTACGCAGCAAGTTAGAATAGGTAGATTTTGATCATCATTGATTTTGCACATAGATTAGAATTACTTTGATTGTAAAGGGAGTAAGTACTCCTCATTTACTGTTTTTGAATTGTACACTTTATAATTTTTTTTTAGGTAATAAACAGGAAGGGGTCCGCCAAACCCCCCGCCTAGGCACAGGCGGCTTTTGAAAAAAAAAAAAACCCTAAACCCTGAACCCTATACCCTAAACCCTAAACCCGAAAATCAAAACCCTAAACCCTAAACCCCAAACTCTAAACCCAAACCCCAAACCCCAAAACCCCAAACCCCCAACTCCAAACCCCAAAATCCAATCCCCAAACCCTAAACCCTAAACCCTAAACCCTAAACCACCAAAACCATTATGAACTTAGCATTATGCTCTAACCTCTCACTAAAAGTGTATGAGATTTGCACACACTAGACTTCCACCATCAACCACCACCAATCTACAACCTGTTCAGCCAATCCGCCACCACTAGCAGATAGCCCTCCGCCAGCTCCGCCGCGGCACCGCTCCCAGAAAATTTTCCAGCGCGTATCCGGCCACGCGCTTCTCCACCGTGTTCGTCGTCCGCCCAGCAATCTGACGCACCTGCGTGTGTCCTGAACGAAGGCAAGACGGCGCCGGCAATCGCCGATAAAAGCTTCAGAAATCGCCCCTTTTTCGCCAACATTTTCGCCGTCACATCTCTCTAGATTTCCGACTGATTTCCGACGAATCTCCAGCCAAATTATATACCATTCGACTCCTGGTGACAACACGATCATTTTCCCTCTACCAATTTGTACTTTCATTGAGCACGAAAGTTGGGCTCATCCGTCGACCACCGTAGACGTTCGTTGTCGATTCTCCACCGTCCAAACGAACTAGGGTGGCGCACCACCACCGTTGGACTCCTCTCATCGTGGCGAGTCGAACGCGACCTTATCCAGCAATTTCCATCAAGTTTCGATCGAGATCTCAAACCTCCCACATCATCTGCATCATCGCCGCCTTCAAGCGAACAGAACTCCTCTGCCCGAACGAGACAGGGTCACGCACCACCATCAGCAGATTCCTCTCGTCGAGGCGAATCTAACGAGACATTTCCCACCAATTTTCATTAAGGTTTGATAGATTTCTCTTTTTTTGACATTTACCCCACCGTCGTCGCCGCCACTGTCGTCCACTTCGAAACTCCATATCTCTTCCATCCGGACGAAGCACGATCACTGACTACCACCATTGGATTCCTCTTGTCGAGGTAAATCTAACGAGACCCTTTTTAGCCATTTTCGTCAATGTTTGGCCGAGCTCACTACATTGGAATCCGTCGTTTGTCGTACCACCGTATCTCCGCCGTCCACCATCCGTTTCACGTTGGAGACCCTCCAGTCTCCTCTGAATCACATGGCGAACACATCTGTCCACTCCGTTGTCGGCATAGTGCATCCACCCGAGATGCCCACACCAGCCCTAACTTGGATGAGTTTCCTCCATTCTGCAGTCATCTCGACCGAGTCAACCCGATCGAGTCAGCTCGAATAACCGCCACGCACCAGCCAAACTTGAAAGACTCCCATCTAGCCAAACCTACTCACCTCCTGCCGATGAATCAGGATGAGGCGCAAAAATCCTTCGTGGACGCAGTGAACTCGCAATCTACTTTAGCCTCGTTCCCTAAAGACATTCAGCACTCCTACCTTGCCGGAGCTCCACCGACAAAATTGGGGGAAAAAATGGAATCCCAAGGTCTCTTGAAAATCCAATTCTGGGCTGCAGAAATAGAAAGACTATCCGAGTAGTACAAATTCACCATTATTGGGAAGTTTTCACATGGCTTCCCTCCCTACCGGAACATGCATCGACTGCTCTCCACGCTGAAACTTCAAGGGCCATTCACCGTCACCATGATCACGAACAAGCACGTTCTCATCAACTTGAAAAATGAAGCGGATTACACCAAGATCTGGATCAAAAGATTATGGCATATCGATGGATTCCCCATGCGAACTTTCAAGTGGACCCCATCCTTCTTGCCAGAACAAGAATCATTCCTGGCACCGGTTTGGATTCGCTTCCCCACCTTACCTGCTCATTTATTTCATAAGGATGCTTGATATGTTATAGCAAGCCTTGTTGGTACTCCTCTTAAACTTGATGAACCCACTCTATTTCAATCTCGACTCACGACGGCTAGAGTATGAGTTGAAGTGGATCTTGCTAACAAACTGACAGAGGAGATAGTCACTGGAATTGGGAATGAGGAGGTAGTGCAGAAAGTTATTTTTGAAAATCTTCTTAAATATTGCATGATGTGTAAACACGTTGTTCATGAAGCACAAAATTGCTACACTAGAGGGAATGCTCCAAAGCCACAACGTTTCTCTCAGCAACAAAGCCGCTCTGAAGACTTGGAATTTTGAATTATTTGGTAACATTTTCCGAAACATCTGTACGGCTGAACAGAAGGCCAAGGAAGCTGAAAAACATTTTGATGATGACCCTACAGACGAAAACCTCATCGACATGAATAAAGCTACAACAGAGCTCACTTTTGCTTTATCTGTGGAGGAATGCTACTGGAAATAGAAGGCGGCAAGTAGATGGCTAACTGAAGGGAAAAAGAACACTAAATACTTTCACACTATAGTCAAGAAAAATAGGAAGCAATCTCACATCTACGCCATCCAGCATAACGGGACCACTCTCACAAAACCAGGGGAGATTAAGGAATCAGTTGTGGATTACTTCAGTTGTGTCGGACGACCCTCTTCTCTAGGTCCCTCAACTCCTTTCCGAGGAAGATATTCAGCATCTCGGTTGTGCCCCTACATTGGAGGAGATCAAAGCAGTGGTTTTCGGCATGTGTCCAGACACTATGGCCGGTCCAGATGGATTCACCTCCCACTTTTACTAGAGCTCCTGGGACATCATTGCAGAAGTCTTAATGGGTGCAGTTTTGGACTTCTTTAACGGAACCCCTCCGCCCAAGAACTTCACAACGACTACGATTGTCCTCATTCCCAAAACTGAGAACCCAGAAACATGGAAGGACTTCATACCAATCAGTTTGTGCAACGTCTCGGGGAAGATTCTTTCTAAGATCATGAACAATCAAGTTGCAGGTATCCTTCCTAAATGCATCTCACCCTCTCAAAGTGGATTCATGCAAGGACGTATGATCGCTGATAATATCCTACTCGCACAAGAATTGGTTCACTACCTCGGAGTGAATGGGACCAAGAACAACGCCATTTTCAAACTTGACATGGCGAAAGCATATGATAAGCTTAACTGGAATTTTCTCTATAGAATGCTTCACCGAATTGGCTTCCCTATGCAGTGGATTGCTAAAGTCCGTATGTTACTTGAAAACTACTGGTTCAACGTCCTCGTTAATGGTGAAGGTGCAGGTTTTTTTAAATCAACAAGAAGGTTAAGGGGATCCCCTCTCTCCAACCCTCTTTGTGCTTGCAGCAGAATGTCTCTCACAAGGACTGAATAATCTCTTTGAACAACACCCAAGACTGCAGTACTTCACCATATGCAGCCTCCATGTCTCCCACCTTGCCTTCGCTGATGATGTTATCATCTTCTCCAAAGCGAATCGTAAAGAGCTCACAATACTCATGGAATTCCTACAGTGGTACGAGGCAATCTCGGGACAGCATATCAATAGAGAAAATAGCTCGTTCATAGTGGATAAGAGAACTTCTAATCTCCGAATCCAATGCATCCATCAAGTCATGGGGTTTCGCCTCAAACACCTTCCAATCACCTACTTGGGCGCCCCCCTATTTAAAGGGAACAAGAAAGGTGTGCTCTTTGATGATCTCGTCCAAAAAATCAAAAATAGAATTTTGGGATGGGCCACTAATTGTACTGCCAGGGAAACTAATTTCTGTTTTCAATTTGATTTCTCTGTTCATTCTCTCTCAATTCTCACCACAACTACATACTGTTAGTGCTCTCAACAAGGGATCTCTCTACATGTGTTTGTCATCCAACAATGCTAAGATTTTTCTGGAAAATGAAATAGCTAATAAGCAAACATAACTGGGCTAACTTTGTGAAAGTTGTAATGGACTCCTGCTTAATCCAAGTACCAGGCTGGTTTGCGGATCTCTCTTCTTGGTTTGGGCTGGGCTGCCGACACTTTATGAGTGGGCCTATCAATACCCACCCCTACAGAATCGACCTTGTCCTCAAGGTCCATGGAAAACTTGGCCCGAAAAGCAGCGGCATCCTCCCAAGTAGCTTCCAATTCACATTGCCTGTACCACTAAACTAACACCTCTGGAGTAGAAGCATTGACACGAGAGGCCAAAATCCCGGCAGGTTGCAGTAGAGGCGGAATGCCAAGGGGGGCGGGTGGAAGAGGACAAGTCTGCGAGGATGGAGAGCCATGACAAGGCTTGAGGAGGGAAATATGGAATACCGGGTGAATGCGGGCCGCCGCCCGCACTAGAGCTCATACGCCACAGCGCCAATGAGGCGCAAAATACGAAAAGGCCCATAAAAGCGAGGGGCTAGTTTCTGAGAAGGACGACGTTGCACCGAATGCTGACGGTAAGGCTGGAGCTTAAGGAAGACCCAATCGCCTATGGCAAAAGCGTGGTCACGACGCCTGGAGTTCGCTTGATGAAGCATGCACTGCCTAGCGCGACGAAGGTTGGCACGAAGCAAGCCCATTAGCTGCTGGCGGTGCTGCAAGGACTCGTCGAGAGCAGCGATTTTGGTGGCACCGGGACTATACCCCGAGAAGGCTGGAGGTAAACGACTATACAACGCCTGAAAAGGCGACATGCTAATGGACGAATGGTGTGACGTATTGTACTAAAACTCCGCCAACGGCAAAAAGGAAGTCCAACAGTGCGGCTCTTCATGAACAAAGCAACGTAGGTAAGATTCAAGGCACTGATCTAGTAACTCCGTTTGACCATCGGTTTGAGGATGATAGGAGCTGCTGTACACCAGCGTGGTCCCCATAAGGCGAAAAAGTTCCTTCCAAAAAGCTCTGAGAAATAGGTTGTCGCGATCGCTGACAATAACACGTGGGGGACCGTGCAATTTTATAAATTTCAGCCAAAAAAATAGAGGCCAAAGAGACAGCAGTAGTACCCGTGGGTAAGGCGATAAAGTGTGCAAATTTGCTGAGGCGATCAACCACAACCTAAATAACCGTCTTAACGTTAAACCGAGGCAAATGCATGATAAAATCCATCGAAATTTCCTCCCAAACCCCGTCAGGCGTTGGCAAGGGCTGAAGCAAACCATAAGGCGGCTGCGTGGACGACTCGCTCTGCTGGCAAACCAAACAACCTTTAACAAACAACTTGACATCTCTAGCTATAGAAGGCAAATGAAAAGCGGCAGCCAACCGAGCCAAGGTAGCCTTAGAGCCTGAGTAGCCACCCATGGGAGAAGAGTGGAACTCTGCGAGCAACAGCGGAACGACGCCTGCATCAATAGGAATAAAAAGCTTCTGACAAACATACAGCAACCCAATGCGAAAAGAATAATCAGGCAAAGCCGCGCACTCCGTCACCAACTTGCGGCCGGATGGATGCCCCGAAAAATAATGCTACAAATGAGTCACAAGAGCGGCAGTGGGGTGGCATGCCGATAAGGATAGGAGTTGGCCAGAATGCGGAATGCGAGACAGGGCGTCCGCCACCAGATTTTCCTTACCGGGTTTGTAGAGGATTTCATAGTCAAAGCCCAAAAGCTTAGAAATCCAGCCGCGTTGTTCCGGAGTTTGAACAAGTTGCGTGATGAGATCCTTAATACTCTTGTGGTCCGTATAAATGCGAAAGGGGTGACCCAATAAGTACTGGAGCCAGTTCTTAACGGATTCGGTAATCGCATAAAGTTCACGCACATAAGCGGAAGCCATTGCCATACAAGGGCCCAACCTCTTACTGAAATATGCCAATAGGTGATTATGTTGAGAGAGAACAACACCCACCACCACAGTGGAAGCGTCCGTAGTGACATCGAAGGTAGAATCAAAATCCGGCAAGGCAAGAATCGGCAGCGAAGTCATAACCAGCTTAAGGCGAATAAAAGCCGCAATGGCCGTATCCGGCTAAACGAACGTCGCTTGCCGCAGCAAATCAGTCAGTGGGCTGGCAATAGCGGCATAGCCCCACACGAAACGTCTATAAAAACCAGTTAGCCCGAGAAAAGCACGTAGTTCGGTCACATTGCGAGATACCGGCCATTGCAATATAGCACTGAGTTTGTCAGCATCAGGTTGAACACCATCCAAGGAAACGATGTGACCCAAATAAGCTATCTGTTGGACACCAAAAGTGCATTTAGAGAATTTAGCATAATAAGCATTAGACAACAAGAACTCAAGGACAAGCTGCAAGTGCTAGAGATGATCCTGCCACGAGCGATTGTAAACCAAAATATCGTCAAAGAAAATAATAACGAACCAACGTAAATATGGGCGGAATAAATCATTCATAGCCGACTGAAAAGTCGAAGGGGCATTGGTCAACCCAAAGGGCATGACCACGAACTCGTAGTAGCCGTCGACACTGCAAAAAGCCGTCTTAGGGATGTCCTCCGGCCACATGCGAATTTGATGATAACCCGAACGCAAATCGAGTTTGGAGAAGTAGGCGGCGCCATGAAACTCATCGAGCAATTCATCAATAGTGGGTATCGCAAAATGGCCCTTCACCATGATAGCATTAAGGGCCCGATAGTCTGTATAAAAACGGCACGAGCCGTCTTTCATTCGGACCAAAAGAACTGGGGAAGAATAGGGGCTAGTGCTTGGCCGGATTAATCAATCCTGAAGCATCTCGGAGATAAGAGTTGCCATAACCTCCCTTTGAAAATGTGGGTAACAATAGGGGCGTGAAGCCACAGGGTGTGCGTTGGGCACAAGGTGAATGCGATGGTCGTGAGCCCGAGGCGGAGGTAAACCGCGCGGAAGAGCAACACTGCTGCATAGCGCTGCAATAGCGCAGCCAAGTCTGCCGAAACATCAAGTGCCAGCGAATTCAGCGGAAAACGGGTGGCATCCTCAACAGGTAACATGGACACCGCGTGGACTGATGCTACCGAATGATGAGCAAGTAAACGCATGAAGTGAGGGAAGGACGCCAAGGAGACCGACATAGACGAATCCCCAACCAAAACAACCAATGAACCATCATAGTAGAACTGCTTTGAAGGAATCAAAAAATCAGAAACAAATGGGCCCAAAGTACGCAACCACTGAACGCCAAGAACGACATCCGCGCTGTGCACCGGCAGAAAATAGAAGGAAATACGGAAGGCATGCTGCTGCAATTGAATTGGCACATCGGAACAAACACCAGAGCAACCAATGGAGGCCCCATTACCAACCAAAACTGAAAAAGGAACAATAGGATGCACTTTCAAGTCCAATAACTGCGCAATGCGAGGTTGCAGTATGTTATGCGAACTTCCGGAGTCAATGAGAACCAACACTGGGCAACCCTAAATGTACGCCGTTAAGCACAGTGTACGAGGAGATTGCACACCCGAAACCGCATGAACAGAGAGGTGAAAATGCGAAGGAGTCGGAGAAGACGACGATAACAGAGAAACCAGCAGTGGGGGAGGAGTCTCACTCGCCAACGGAGACGAGCAATCATCGTCGAGACAATCCAAAGAAGCGGAGGAAGCAGGAGGGGCGTCCTCATCAGCGAGGAGCAATAAAAATTGCTTCGGGCGGCAACGGTGACCTGAGTAAAACTTCTCATCACAATTGAAACAAAGGCCTTTGGCACGACGAGCTTGCATTTCCACCGGTGATAAGCGCTTAATGGGAAGGCCCGGACGGGAGGGAAGCACCGGTGGGGCAGAACGTGGCACAGCAGAAACTGGTGCGGCAAGAAGAGGGGCCGCAGTCCGGGGAAGGGGCGAGGGCGCCGGCATGGCGCGACCCAGAAAGGGGCGATCGTTGAACTTAGACTCCAAGAGTTTAGCAAGCCCAATAGCCTGCAAAATGGAACGTGGCTGAAAAATGGCCATTTCGCGCTGGAACTCGGGCAAGAGACCCGATAGGAAACAATCCAAAACAGTCTCAGGGGAGAGACCCACAACCCGATTACAGAGCTGCTCAAACTCACGTTGGTAGTCAACAATGGAACCTGATTGACGGAGCTTAAATAAGGCTTGGCGATGATTCTCATACGAAGACGGCCCAAAACGAAGCTCCAATGCAGAAACAAACTCCAGCCAAGTCGAGAGAAGTCCCATTGTTATGCATCCACTGGAACCACGCGAGAGCATCACCACTCATGTAACAAGAAATGCGACGAAGGCGAAGCTCCGGGGGAATGGCCTAGTAAGCAAAAAACTGATCAGCATGGAACAACCAATCCAAAGGATTGGAACCATCAAACAGTTGCAAGTGAATTTTCGGCGGAGAAGGAAGGGGTTCGGCTTCCGGGGCGACCTCCGAAGGAAGAGGTGGCGAAGAAGGAACCAATAACGACGGCGGGGGAGAAGACGATCGGCATTGGAGAGCAGAAATCGCAGCCACAGTGGAGTCGTGACGCTTGTCCATAGTCGTCTTAAGGTCCTGAACCAAAGCCGAGAGAGCCGCCACCGATTCCTGAAGCTGTTGGGGAACGGACTGTGAACGAGTCTGCATGATGAGCGCGGACGGGAAGGCAATGAAAGCACCAAATGTTAGGTCCTTAATCTGTTGGACGGAATTACAGCAATCGGCGACAAGATTGGCCGGAAGAGATAATGAAATTGTACTGCCAGGGAAACTAATTTCTGTTTTCAATTTGATTTCTCTGTTCATTCTCTCTCAATTCTCACAACTACATACTGTTAGTGCTCTCAACAAGGGATCTCTCTACACGTGTTTGTCATCCCACAATGCTAAGATTTTTCTGGAAAATGAAATAGCTAACAAGCAAACATAACTGGGCTAACTTTGTGAAAGTTGTAATGGACTCCTGCTTAATCCAAGTATCGGGCTGGTTTGCATCTCTCTTCTTGGTTTGGGCTGGGCTGCCGACACTTTATGAGTGGGCCTATCAGTCTGAAGCTTCTCTGCCGCTGCGGCTGTTCTGTTTCTCCCATTCTCGTCACTGCAGCAAGCAATTTCAGGGAGTCCTCTTAACCTCTCCTACCACATTGTCAGTCTCTCAATTTCTTCTGTTTCTCTGCTGCAGATTTATGGAAATAACTCTGCTGCTGCAGATACTGCTTTGGATTTATTGGAACCTATATGCACATCCCCAGCCCTTGATCAACCTTGATGTACTCACCTCTCGTACACTCAAGAGTTTCTTTGGCCTCTTCTCCCTTCTTGAACAACTGAGAGGTTTGCTCTTGTGCAATCTGTCATCCAATAAGCTGGGGTCTTGTAACGTTTGCCTCCTTTCCTCACATCTCTTCACTTCATATTTCAACTTACACAACCTTGAACTCACTCTCCTTCTTTACGAGCACGCCTTGTTTCACTTGCACAATCACTTGAGCACTAACTATTTTTATCTTATTGTGATCACCACTCATAATACAATATTTTTATACACACCCCATTTTGTTTCTTGGCAGCAAACTATCTCATTGAAGTTTCTCGACTCTTCATAGTCCTTGGTGCAAAATTCTTTCTGTGTTGGTTACAATTAGTTGAAGTGTTTCAACTCCGTTTCAACTTCTCAAAATTAGCCCAACGTCTTTCGTTTGATGTTTTTGGTTTTTCAATTGTTGGTCTTGTTTTCTTTCTGTTCTTATCTTGGAGCTTATTTTCCCCACTTTTTTGGGAGTATGGATGGACAAGGGATTTTCCCTTGTTGGCTTGATTTTGAGAGGCAAAACAGGAAAAGCAGGAAAGGAAAATGAGAGGAAAAAAGAGAATTTATGAGCAAGAAAAAAGAAGCAGAAAATACGAAAAAAAAAAGGAAAAAAAGAGAAAAGAAAAAGCAGAAAAAAACGGAAAAAGCAGAGAAAGAAAGAGGAGTTAAAAATGAGATGAATGAAAAAGGAGACGCTTATATGTTTGGATTTTGAATTGGTTGTTCTTGAATTTCAATTTCAATTTCACTTCCTCCAATTCTTTTCTTCAATTCTCAAAAATTGGGCTTATTTTACTTTGCTTTTTTGCTTAATTGGTATGAACACCCATCATTTATGGATTGGGTCTCTTTTTCATTCATTGATTCGGCTTTTTTTGTTTTGTTGAATTGGGCTGAACATTTTCAATTTTTTGGAATCAATTCTGTTGGGCCGCTCAAGCTGGAGAACTAGTCCATTGGGTGCACCAAAGTTCCAGGCTGTTCGTCTTGGGCTTTCAATTATCGCTGGGCCGCAACCGTCCAACTCTATGGACTGCACCACCTCATTTTTGCTTGCTGGACTTGAGCTGCACTGCTTTTACTGGACTATGCGACTGGGCCGACCACGATTCCCTTCAGGCCTGGCCACTCGCGGGCTGCTTCTGTTGGATTTCAAAAACGGGCTTCCACTTCAAATAAGCATTTTGGGCAATAATATTTCATTTTGCAGCTGCCAAGATTTTTGGGCTTCTTTTTTGCATAGCCCAAACACTAAGTTTTTGGGGATATTCTTGATATTTTGTGGGTTTATATTTTTTGTACAAAACTTTATTTTTAGTGATATCTAGAAAGGATGGGGATCCCGACAATTCCCCTATTTCCTTAAAAAAAGAAAGAAAACCCTAAACCCTAAACCCTAACCCCTAAACCCTAAACCCTAAACCCTAAACCCTAAACCCTAAACCAGGAACTTGGGGGATTTAAACAAGTATCCAAAATAGGAGGGTGTTTATCAAGCGGCGGCGCAGCGGGCCTCGTCGCAGTCGTTCATCACCATTATAGGACCCGGCTGTCCATATAAGTTCATCACCATTTCGAACGCGGCGACATACTCATGAGGATCTTTCGTTCCATCATACCTTCACAAGTCAGGCACTCTGAATACGGTTCCACCACCAGTACCAATATATCATTACTGAACGGGGAATTTTTGTTATGAGCAACGATCTCCCCTCGCTTTTTTAACTCGTCAATTTGCTTGCCCAGGAGTTCTATGTGCTTTCCTACGCTTTCCACCTCTACTCGGGATATAACTTGCTCTCTTGCTTTGGTGCGAGCCTGACTGCTTGAACCTGCTTCAGAAATCTGTCTTTTGCTTCGGTATTCCTGTTCGCTCCATTCTTTGGATTCTCTCTAGGGCTCCCTATTCTTGAACAACTGTCTCCTCGTGGTCTCCTTTTCTACCGGGGTTGCCGTCCTCCTCTCGTACTCTACTATGACATTTTTGCTCGCTTCTTCGATCATTCGCTGCAATTAGTCCTTGGTCAAATGTACCATCCACCCCCCTTCCTAGGTGTTTCCTCCTCTCTAGCATTTCTCCTCGAAAAACCTTCCATGTCACTGGCGATTCTCAAGCGTTTCCCACAGACGGCGCCAACTGATCCTGGTAAAAAACGGCGATCTGAATGAGCGAGCTCACGATAGCTGGCCAAATCCACCAAGATCGAGTGTTGGGTCCCTCAGAATAGACAAGCAAAGTGGGCTCGTCGGGTACCTCCCCGACAACGACCCCCCGACGCTCAAGTTAGGTTGATCGAGGCAAATGTGGGCGATTAAAGATGCGGATCGAATGGAATTAGCATTAATTACCTCGTAATTTGGCGTCTCGGGGTATTTATAGGGCATAGCCGGGTACTGTTGAACATGCCACGTGGTTTTATCCGGCTAGCTCACGCCCATGATCGGACGGCTGGTGTTGCCTGGGTCTTCAGACGGGTTATTCGGGTCCGGGTCAGGTCGAACCCGACCTTGTCAACGAAAAGACGTGGACCCTGATCAAAAGGACTAAAAGGCCCCTCATTAAGGGTATTTGAGGTATTTTTATTATATCCCTATCATTACTCCCTCACTTATTCAAAGTGCAAGACATTGCTCTAAGAAGAAGTAGAGCGGTCGCGACCATTTGATCAAGCTGGAGACGCATCCACGTGGCATCATCCGGTCGCTTCTGTCAGAGGCGCGTTTCCCTGAGCACTTCGCCTATAAATAGACCTTCATTCAAACAACATGACTCATCCCACTCTCAAGCTTCAACGATCAATACCCAGAATACGATTTCGACTACAACCTGCAGCTTCTCGAGCCATCCTACTTTTAAGATACGATGTCTTCGAGTTTTAGTTCTAATCTTAACTTAGACTCCGGGTTTGCGACCTCGCCGACCTCGACTGAGGCCCCTGCACCTTCCTTTGTTGCATCTCCTAAGAGGAATAAAAAGTTCGTAATCCTCAAGAAAACCCAAAAAGTCTCGAAAGCCCTAGACGAGCAGGCCGGTTCTTCTACTATTGAGAAATTCCAAGATAGGATGATTAGAAATCCCTGGGAAGCTGTAGTTAGCGTAGTCAAAACTCCTATTCATAAGATTAGGGATCGTTACCTCATCCTCCACGATTACGAAATCCTGATTCCCAAATCTTTTGACCGCATGCATCTACCTCCGTCAGGCTTCTGTGCATTTTCTATAAAGCACTTTGATGCCGGTCTGAGATTCCCCTTGCCTTCTGCCTTAGCCGCTATTTTCCATAAGCTCGGACTTTTACCTATGCAGCTATCACTTAATTCAATAAGTCATATCATTCTTTTCATAATAGTAATAAAATTTTTGCGTTTAGAACCCATTTTTGACAATTTTTGGTCCCTATACTCTTTTACCACCTCCAAGCGATCAGGGGACAGGGGCTTTTTCTATCTTTCTGCTAAATTGGAGTGTAGATATTTAGAACCATTAAAATCGAACGTCGGCCCCTGGCGCGATAAATACATTTTTGTTCGTCCTCCTCCTGGGGTTGTGTGGCCCTTTCGCCTAGAATGGAACAAATATAAACCCTCACCGAAAACCAATGGAGGGGGGCTAGAAGGCGACCAAATAAATAGCCTTACGGCTTATAAGTACGACCCGAAAAAGCTCTTAACTGAGAAGGTATTGCGGCTCGCACGTCTATCTCCAGCACCCCTCCACATCAAAGAGACCCTGGGTGATTTTTTATTCCGACATCAATCTATCGATGTGCTTTGTTTGGATTTTAACTAAGTCTTTCTTGTTTTGCAGATGAGTTAGTAATGAATTCCCGGTTAGCCCTGCGGTTGAAGGCCATCCAGAATCAAACAGGAAAGCCATTGGTCGCTCCCACTGTTGACACATCTGCGACCGCAACCATGTCACTGTCGCCTCTTTGCGCTCAAGTCCCCACCGGTCGTCCAGAGGCCGAGCATAGCCCGAGACCTAATGCCCCCATCCAGATTGGCAGTGAGGGGACTCCTCTTCATGGATATAATTCTGAAGAACTAGATCTGCACTTTGATAACGAACTGAGCGAAGGTCAAAATGTCGATCAGGGCAAAGGTTTGGGCGATCAGGGCGGAGAAGGAGCGAGTTCGAAAATGAGGAAGAGGCATCACAAGCACAAAGGCAAGAGCTCTGTCGAACATAAGGGCAAGGGCCCTACTGAGCCCTCTGTCATCCAAATCTTCTCTGCCCGAGGTGAACTGATGGACCAAGTCATAAAGTAGGATGGCAAGAGAAGCTATCGAGAAGTCCGATCATCAAGAGGATCGTAAGAGTTATCTGTGACTGGAAAGGTTCTCGGCCTGCTGGGAGCAAACCTAAGAAGAACTGAAGGGAGCTCAACATCCGACCTCCGAGATGAAGAGTGATCAACTTGTCCCATGTTGGAATATTTCTGCTAGTAGCTCAGTCCTTTTCACCGGACCTAGGCAAGACTCCTAGGACCTGTTCGATGCCTGCATCCTTCCTCGCGGTCAGGCTTCCCTGTTGGTGAACACTCCCACCAGGATAGAAGAACACGGGGCTCACACCCTGATGCAGGTAACCTCTTTAGAACATCTAATTTTATCATTCTTGTAGCCCGCTTTTAACATCTGCCTTCTGTTCGTCTTGTTAGATGGCTACTTTTTTCCGGAGCTTATCTATGAAATGCGCAAGCTACCGTAGGAACCAAATAGCTGCCGATGACAGAATTGGGGAACTCTTGGCCCAACTAGCGGAGAAGGACAGGATGGATCGAACCCACGTGGAGGAGATGCAGACCTTGATCGAAGAAGTTCAAAAGCTGAGAAGCCAGCTCTCAGCAACTACTGAGGCCAAGGAGGTTGCATTCTCCGAACGAAAGAAGGAGGGGTTCGATGCTGGCAGGGAAGCCGGGCTGATCGAAGGTGGCAAAGATGGCTTACAGTCTGGTCACACTCAAGGAATTGAAGAAGGCCAGGCTGGTCGCATTACTCTCGAAGAACATCATCAGGCTCTCGCTAACTCTCGAGTTTCTGTAGCTCATCATTTCTTGAAGTCCGGCTCGTTCAAAACCGCTATTGAAATCAAATCTGCCGACTTCTTCAACAAGGGCTACAGGACTTGCGAGGCCCAACTCGAAACCCTAGGCGGCTTTGCAGATTCTTTTGATCGGAGTCGAATGGACATAACCTTAGATGGGAAGCTGCAACAGTACCCTGAAGAACCCGCTCCTACAGATGATGAGTTCTCCGTTTTGCTTGACGAGATTGAACCCAATCCATAGCTAGGTGCTTCTAGTTCTCGGGTCATTTTTGTAAGATGGGTTCAACATCAAGTATTTCTAACCTTTTTAGTACTACCCCCGAACAGACACAATTTTGGATGTAATCTCATTTTTGTAACACTTTTGGGCTCGACTTTCAGACTCACATATTTAAATATCTCCTGCATTTAGTTAGCATGTAGAGTGCGTCTTTTTCAGATCACACTTTGTTGAATGCCTCTTTTCCAATTAGCATGCAGAGTGCGTCTTTTTCAGATCGCACTTTGTTGAACGCTTCTTTTTCAGTTAGCATGTAGAAGTTGTCTTTTTTAGATCGCACTTTGTTGAACGCCTCTTTTTCAGTTGGCATGCAGAGTGCGTCTTTTTCAGATCGCACTTTATTGAGCGCCTCTTTTTCAGTTAGCATGCAGAGTGCATCTTTTTCAGATCGCACTTTGTTGAACGCCTCTTTTCCAGTTGGCATGCAGAGTGCGTCTTTTTCAGATCGCACTTTGTTGAACGCCACTTTTTCAATTGGCATGCAAAGTGCGTCTTTTTCAGATCGCACTTTGTTGAACGCCTCTTTTTTCAGTTGGCATGTAGAGTGCGTCTTTTTTAGATCGCACTTGTTGGATGCCTCTTTTTCAGATGGCATTTAGAGTTCTCATTCCAGAAGTCCAATAAGCTGTAACTAAGGAACATAAAAAGAAAACGTACACAATTTTTGAGCCAGTGCATTGAATAACAGGACTTTTAGAGTTTCACAAGCATAACAATCGTACATGATCGGCCTTTTTCAGGCACCAAGACAAGAACTATTGGCCTTCCTATCCTTTCTAATCTCTATCACTCTGTACCGGCCTTCCCAAGAGGGATTGAGCTTACCCACGTGTTTCGGCGCTTCTACCTTTTTGAGCACTAGGTCGCCTACTTGCAGCTGCGTCGGTCGGATCTTTCGATCATGGTTTTTCATCATCAACCCCTTGCAAAATCCTGGTGTACGTGACATCCCTTTTCTCTTCGACCACAGTAAGGTCAAAACTTCGCTCTTTCTGGTTTGACTCGGGGTCGTACATTGCGACCCGTTAGGACTCTTCACCAATTTCTGCAGGGAATATGGCTTCAGTATCATAAACTAAATAAAACGGGGTCTCACCTGTTGCTGTGCGAGGTGTAGTGCGATAAGCCCACAGAACTCTCGGCAACTCTTTGACCCAAGACGCCTTGCTCTCAAGACGCATCTTTAAATGTTGCAAGATACTTCCGTTTGCCCATTCACCTATGGGTTCACAACCGCCGTGAAATGTTGTGCGATCTTAAGCTCCTCACACCATTCGGTGGTCTTTCTGCCTTGAAATTGCGTTCCATTATCAGAAATTAAGATTTTAGGGACGCCAAACCTGCATATGATGTTCTTCCATATGAAATTGATGACTTCTTTTCCTGAAATTTTGGCCACAGCTTCTGCTTCAACCCATTTGGATAAATACTCCACTGCAACAATGGTGAATCTCTTTTACGCCTGCGCAATAAGGAATGGTCCCATTATGTCTATTCCCCACTGGTCGAAAGGGCATGCTATTTTGATCGGCTTGATGGGGGTCACCTGTTGGTGTATCAAGAACGCATATCTCTGACAGCTCTCACATTTCTTCACCAGGTCCTTCTTGTCTTCTACCATTGTAGGTCAGAAATATCCTTGTCATATGACTTTTTGTGCTAGCGATCTCACACCTGAATGGTTCTCGCAGCTTCCCTAATGGATTTCACGCATCACGTAATCAGCTCTTTTCTTATCCAAGCATTTCAAAAGAGGGCCCTCAACTATTCGCTTATATAACTGACCAGATATTAAGGTGAATCGTGCAGTTCGAAATTTCACTCTCTTCGATGCAACTGGATCAGAAGACAAGATGTCGTCCTCCAGGTACTTAATGATTTCATCTTTCCACGATTCGACCTCCGAGACCATTTGCACCTCCCCTTTATCCAAGATGGTTGATCGTTCTCGTACTAAGGCAGTTATTTTGCGATCTTTGATCCCTGACATTGTTGCTCCGAATTTAGAGAACGCGTCTGTTTTATCGTTTTCTGTCCTGGGCACCTGCAAGATAGAACACTTATTAAACTTACCCATCTATCTCTTGACAATTTCTCGATATGATGTTATCGTCTTTTCTCTCGTCTCATAGGTCCCTTCGATTTGTAATGCAATCAATTGGGAGTCCGTAAAAACTTCTAAATCTCTGGATCCGGCTTCGTAGGCAAGCTCCAACCGCAAAATAAGTGCTTCATACTCGGCTTCATTATTGGTGACCGGGAAAGATAGAAGGGCCGCTACTTCGATCTCCACTTCCTTCGGCCCTTGGATCAATATGCCCGCTCCTCTATTACTAGCATTCGATGATCCGTCCACATGCAGCATCCATTTGCAACTATGTCCCTCAACAGCCTGGGGTAGTCCGAGATCACTGGATAACTCTGTCATAAAGTTCGCTAGAACTTGAGCCTTCTGTGTGACCCTGGGTTGATAATCAATATCATACTGTCCCAATTTGACGGCCCACTTGATCATCCTCCCAGAAGCTTCAGGTTGCGACATCACGTGTTTTAAAGGATGATTCGTCAGTACCACCACTTTATGCGATTGAAAAGGGTCGCAATTTTTGAGCTGTGACAACCAAGGTGAGTGCTAGTTTCTCCATCTCCAAATACCTTGACTTTGCATCCTGAAGCATCTTGCTAACGTAGTATACCGGATTTTGGCTTCCTCTTTCGTCCCGCACTAACACGGAGCTGACTGCGTTTTCTGACACAGCTAAGTACAAAAATAGCATTTCTTCTTCTTTCGGGTTAGCCAGCAAGAGGGGTTTTGTCAGATACTCTTTCAATTCTTATAGTGCCCTCTCACTCTCTTCGCTCCATTCGAAGTTCTTGGTCTTCCTCAGAACTTTAAAGAAAGGGAGGCGATCTTACCTGTTAACTTCTGTACTTTCTTGACCGTGGTTGGCAATCACAAGCTCATGATGGCCTGAATTTTCTCTGGGTTAGCTACAATCCCTCGTTTGCTGACCATGTACCCCAAGAATTTTCCTCCCCCTACTCCAAAGGTACATTTATCCGGATTCAGCTTCCTCCCGTACGATCTCATTATGCTAAACGCTTGTTCGAGGTGCTCGAGATGATCTTGCTACCTCTTGCTGTTGATCAGCATATCATCAACGTAGACTTCCATGGTTTTTCATATCAGATCGCCGAACAACTTGTTCACCAGCAGCTGGTAGGTCACACCTGCATTCTTTAGACCAAAAGGCATCATGCTATAACAATAAATCCCTTTGTCCGTAATGAATGAGGTCTTATCTCTGTCTTCTTTGGCCATGTAAATCTGATGGTATCCGTGGTAGACATCCATCATTGAGAACGTTTCAAACCCAGCTGTTGAGTCCACCATGACATTGATCTGTGGCAAGGGGTAGGGATCTTTGGGGCAAGCCTTGTTCAGATCGATAAAGTCCACACACATCCGCCATTTCCCCGAGGCTTTGGGGACCAGCACCACATTAGAAAGCCAATCAGTATATTGAATTTCATATACGTACCTGGCTTTGAGCAACTTGTCCACTTCCTGCTTTATGATCTCATTCTTATCGCTCCCAAACGACCTCTTCTTCTATTGTACCGGTCGCACAACAGGGTCGACGTTCAGCCTATGCACGATTACTTCAGGGTTGATACCTGTAAAATCAAATGGGCTCCAAGCAAACATATCCACATGTCTTCTCAAAAATTCGATCATGGCCATCTCCTTATCTCCCATGTTCGCTCCTACCTTGGTCGTTTTTCCTTGCTCGTCTTGTACGAGCTGCACAGTCTTGTATTTGTCATAGGTTTCATATGCTCAGTTTCGTATGGTCGAGGTTCAGCATCCTCTCCGACTTTCCTTTTCTTCTGACCTGACTCCCTCTTCAGCCACAACTTATAACACTTCCTAGCCTCTTTCTGGTTGCAAGCCACTTCTCCTATTCCATTCTCCGTAGGGAACTTTATCTTCATATGATACGTGGAGATGACTGCTCGAAATAAGTTTAGGCCCGGTCTGCCGAGAATTACGTTGTAAGCAAATGGAGTATCGACCACCAAGAACTTCACCATCAAAGTTTTGCATTTAGGTTCTTCATCCATGGATACCGGCAGTCCAATCACGCCCAGTGACGCCACTTCACTTCCACCGAATCCGATGAGTGGAGTTTTCACCGGCTCCAGTCGAGCATTTTCCAACCCCATCTTATCAACGACACTTTTGAATATTATATCCGCCGAGCTTCCACTGTCGACTAGTACTTTGTGGACAGTGAAATTTGCAATGTCCAGATTGATGACCATCGGGTCATTCATTGCTCCACTGTCCACTGGTGAACCATTCTTGCGCTTTCCCCGTAAGGGTAGTGGCGAACAGTTTTGCCATTATGGGACCCAGCTGTCCATATAAGTTCATCACCATTTCGAACGCAACGACATGCTCATGAGGATCTTTCGTTCCGTCATACCTTCGCAAGTCAGGCACTCTGAATCCCGGTTCCACCACCTGTACCAATATATCGTTACTGAACGGGGAATTTTGGTTATGAGCAACGATCTCCCCTCGCTTTTTTAACTCGTCAATTTGCTTGCCCAGGAGTTGTATTTGCTTTCCTAGGCTTTCTACCTCTACTCGGGATAGAACTGGCTCTCTTGCTTTGGTGCGAGCCTGACTGCTTGAACGTGCTTCAGAAATCTGTCTTTTGCTTCGGTATTCCTGTTCGCTCCGTTCTCTGGATTCTCTCTGGGCCTATTCTCGAACAGCTGTCTCCTCGTGGTCTCCTTTTCTACCGGGATTGTCGTCCTCCTCTCGTACTCTACTATGGCATTTTTGCTCGCTTCTTCGATCATTCGCTGTAATTCGTCCTTGGTCAAATGTACCATCGATCCTTCCCCCTCCCTAGGTGTTTCCTCCTCTCCAGCGTTTCTCCTCGAGGAACCTTGCATGTCACTGGCGATTCTCAGGCGTTTCCCACAGACAGCGCCAACTGATCCTGGTCGAAAACGGCGATCTGCATGAGCGACCTCACGACAGCTGGCCAAATCCACCAAGATCGAGTGTTGGGTCCCTGAGAATAGACAAGCAAAGTGAGCTCGTCGGGTACCTCCTCGATAACGACCCCCCAACGCTCAGGTTAGGTTGATCGAGGCAAATGTGTGCGATTAAAGATGCGGATCGAATGGAATTAGTATTAATTACCTCGTAATTTGGCATCTCGGGGTATTTATATGGCATAGCCGGGTACTGTTGAACATGCCACGTGGCTTCATCCGGCTAGCTCACGCCCATGATCGGACGGCTGGCGTTGCCTATGTCTTCAGAAGGGTTATTCAGGTCCGGGTCAGGTTGAACCTGACCCTGTCGACGGAAAGACGCGGATCCTGATCAAAAGAACTAAAAGGCTTCTCATTATAGATATTTTAGGTATATTCATTATATCCCTATCAAACATAGATCTCATGGATATCTTGGTAGCAGGTTACGAGAATACTGATCTTGCATTACACTATAGTGCAATGTTAAGGGAATGCATATGCCACCAAAGTGTCGCGAGGTACGTTTTTGAATCAGAGCATATGAAGAAATTTTTTGATTATATACAACTCCCGAATTTTGACATTGCTTCAGATGCTCCTGCCACTTTCAAGGAACTATTTAATAGGCACAAGTCAACTGTAGCTGAATTTCTTTCCAAAAATTATGATTTGTTCTTTGCAGAGTATAACTCGAAGTTGCTTGAATCTACTAACTACATCACCAGAAGGTAAGCTGTCAAGCTGTTGGGAGATATCTTGTTGGATCGTTCAAATTCACCTATAATGACTCGATATGTTTGCTCGAGGAACAACTTGAGGATCCTCATGAATCTTCTTAGAGAGTCGAGCAAGAGTATTCAGATCGAAGCATTTCATGTTTTTAAGTTATTTACTGCTAATCAGCATAAGCCCTCGGACATTGTTGGTATCCTTGTGACGAATAGAATCAAGCTTATACGCCTCTTTGCTGATTTTAAGACAAACAAAGAGGATGAACAGTTTGAGGCAGATAAAGCTCAAGTCGTTAAAGAAATTGCCGCACTTGAGCCCAAAGAATGGCCATGAGTTCAGCTCTAATTTAGTTCATCTGCTGTCATGGCAGTGTTGTATCAGTAAATACTAGTTTGTGCTTCCCTTTTTCCTATATATATTTGTTAATTAATACATCTTTAGCCCGATATTATGAACACGAATGGGGAAAGTGTTGGTCTCAATTTCATTTTCATCTCTTATTTATCCCATAAAAAATAAACCCCTAAACCCTAAACCCTAAACCAAAACCATTGTGCACTTGGCCAAATTCTCTCAACTTCTCACTATAAGTGTATGAGATTTAACACACTACCCACCACCACCAAACCACCACTCTTTCAGCCTCACCACCACCACCAACAGATAGCCCACCTCCTCCTCCACGCGGCGTCGCCGGCTGGCCGCCGAAAATTTCGACGGGCGCGTAGCTTCACACGTGCACCACCATTGGATGCGCCTTTTGAAGACCGTCACAACCATGCTGGTCGTGCAGTGAACGGACGCCGGACGCACCCTCCAAAGTCCTCTGAATCACGCCGTTTTCACCCCCCTTTTTGCCGGCGAATTCTCTCTAAAAATCCAGCCATTTCCAAGCGAGTTACCGGGCGTGCTTTACACCGTTGGAATCACCTCGATGAGTACTACAATTCCCCTCAAACAGTTTGAGGTTTCATGCACGCACGACGATGGGCTAACTCCTCAACCGTCGCTCCCTTCCACCGTCGCTTCGCCGCCGTCACGACGACCCACGATCGCGTACCACCACGATTGGAATCCTCTCCTCAAGCGAGTCAATTGGGACCAGTTTCGTCAAGTTTCATCACTTGTGTGCCGAGATCTTGCAATTCTCCCGTTCGTGTGATCATCGTCGTCCGTTGTTGGTTCACTGGCGGAGCCACACCATTGCAGTCGCCTCGTCATGGCGAAGGTTCCCATCTGCCCAAAAATCAATATCGAAGCTCCGGCAACCGGCACCAGTGAGCCTTTGTTGACCGAATTGACTCGGTCAACTCACTAAGTCAACCCACCTTTGATAGAGTTGACCCGGTCAACTCCGTCAATGAACAGTTTCAGCAGCCGCCTTCCTCGATTCCGATGCCGAACCTTTCAAAGAAAACATTCACTGACGTTGTTGCCCCATCTCGGGCCTCAAAAACTGCAAATACGGCATCCCACAAATATATTCTTGCGGGTTCACCACCGCCAGCTATCGGTACAATTTTGAGTGGCAAGAGAGGTCCAACACTGCTGTTCGCAGATGCCGAGACCGAAGTTCTTGCAACTCCATTTAGATTTGCCCTCGTTGGCAAATTTTCGCATGGAGCACCCTCGTACAACATTCTGCACAAACTGATCGTTGGAACTAGCATCAAAAATAAATTCACTGTTAGTATGTTGAACAACAAAAATGTCTTAATTTCCCTATCCTGTGAAGCAGACTATTCTCGCATGTGGCTTCGGCGTATTTGGTTTATTCAGGTGTACCCAATGCGCGTCTTCAAGTGGACTCCTACTTTCAAGCCGTCATAGGAGTCATCAATTATTCCGGTTTGGGTTAGTTTCCTGGAGCTGCCAGAACATTTGTCTGCAAGGAACTCCTACTCACGGTGGCTAGCATGATCAGAACCCCTTTACAGATTGACGACGCTATACTCAATCAGTCCAAGCTCTCCAAGGCACGGGCATGCATTGAATTGGACCTCCTCAAACCACACCTTGAAAAGTTTCAAATTCAGATTTGTGGGGCCACTATTTTACAGCGTATTGATTACGAACAAATCCCACACTACTGCTCCTTAGGCAAACATGTTGGGCATCATGACTCAGAATGTTATTCGAAAGGCAATGCTCCCAAGTCACCTCCCGGGAAGCCAAGGAAGAGGGTTGTTGTGGAAGTGGAGCGGGCAAAGCAGTTGTATAGGAAATTGGTGAGAGTTCAAAGACAATGGACCAGCCAAAGCAGCTACAATCTGCAAAGGACACTAGGTACGACACTGAGCACCAAACTGAAACTATAACTTGCGTGAATGAAAATTTTGTTCCTGTTGATGAAGTTAATATTCCCTATGAGGTTGGAAAAATCGGTGATTTGCCTGCCGATAATCTTATTGTTGGTGCTGTGGAACATATTGTGGAGACTGATTTGCCTGCCGATAATTTTGTTGTTGGTGCTGTGTATTTTCCTATCAGGGGGGTGGAAATCCAAACGAGGAAGAAATAGATTAACCTTCAACAGGCCTTTAAACTCTTCAAAAGTTTGAAATATTTTGGAGTGGTTGCTCGACAACTGAGGGTTTGGGATGACACCGATGAATCAGAAGGGGAAGACGATGATGTCAATCCGGTTAGCCCACACACGTTGAAGATTTAGGATCAAATTTGCTCGCTCAACCGTAATCCGGCTGATTCAGAGGAAGGAGAGTAGTTGCTTGTTCCCTCTCCAACCCTGCCAGAAAAAAAACAGACGTCATATCAGGCAATTTTGATGTTGTGCCATTGCAACCGCTTAGTTCCTTTAAACTTTTTATTGTTTCACAATATAAAGGAGTAGTACAATACCGATTCGATCCGAGCTCTTGGAATTGGAATAAGTTCGGCAGCGGATCACGAAATCTTGGTGATCTTCTCTATCTAATGAACGGGGAGTCTGCTTTAAAATCGTCCGCCCTACACCCACCCCAGAGTATATGCTTCAACAGGAATCACACAAGGGTAGATTAGAAACCTCTGGTAAAATGCCCGCCCGTCACCCAGCGGATAAAGTACATTACATAGTCCAGGGATTGGCGACTTACCCATTCAGTGACTTTGGCACTGGACGTTCCCAAAACGGATCGGGTCGGGTCAATTCAATAATAGACGTCTGTTGGCATTCCACCCTTCCTTCTCCTTTCAGGGCCTATCCGAAAGAGAATCCAGTACTTCTTGGTCGTGAATATCTGAACTGGTTGTTCGCTGTTCAAGAATTCTTGTTTGGGCAGTTCATACCATCCATACATAGTGTTTTGATCTAAGATTTCAATTCTTCCGTGTTTCAGCAGTAACATATTGTTCCATGGAGCTAAGGTCCAAAATATGGAAGAAAGAAGCGTTTCCACCACTTTATGCTTTCTTGCTGTTTTTGTAATGCTTTCTGTTGTTACTTTTTAATGAAAATGGGATGGGGAGCCTGATAAGCCTCCCCTACCTTCGGGTGTTTTGACCAAAGAAAAAAAAATCCTAAACCCTACACCCTACACCCTAAAACCTAAATCCCTAAAACCCTAACTCCTAAACCCTAATCCCAAAACCCTAAACCAAACCCCAAACCCCAAACCCTAAAACCTAAATTCCTAAAACCCTAAACCCCTAAAACCCTAACCCCTAAACCCTAAACCCAAAATCCCAAACCCTAAACCCTTAACCCTAAACCCTGAACCCTAAACTTGAAACCCGAAACCCCAAGCCCCAAACCCCAAACCCCAAACCCTAAACCCTAAACACTGGACCGTCCAACTCTTTGGGCTGCACCACCTGATTGTATACTTGTTGGACTGTGCATTGCAAGTGGGCTGCGCTCACACTGGGCCGCATGCATTCTGGACGGAGGAGGCAGACTGGCTTCACTGGGCTGCACTGCTACTGGACTGTGATACTAGGCTAAACCAAGCACTGCTGCATTGGGCTCTTTCTAGACCACCTCGCAGGCTACCTCTGCGGGAGCTTAAAACCGGGCCTCCAATCCAATTGGGCAATTTGACATTGAAATTTCATTTTGCAGCTGCCAAGATTTTTGGGCTTCTTTTTGTATAGCCCAAACACTATTTTTGGGGTTCTTTCTTGATATTTTTTGTGGGTTTGAATTTTATGTACAAAACGTTAAGTACATTTTTATTGTTATCTAGAAGGGATGGGGATCCTGACAATTCCCCTATTTCTTAAAAAAAAAAAAACCCTGGACACACACTTGAGCTTCCACCACCCACCACCACCAAACCACCACTCTTTCAGCCTCACCACCACCACCAATAGACAGCTTGACACCACCTCCATCGCGGCGGTGCCGCCACCAGTTGTTAGTCGGAATTTCTCACCGGTGCATCTTAGGACACAGCCACCACCGTCAGACTCGTCTCGTAGAGCTTTGTTCAACCATGGTGCGCGTCGCTTGAATCTCCGCCGGACGTGCCGGCACCGGCCGATTGAAAATTGCAGATTTCGCCTCAAAAGTCGCCGAAAACTTCTCTCTATGTTTTCGGTGCCGTCCCGGCAAGTTGCCAGCCAAGATCTACACCATTTGAACCGCCTTGTTGAGTAGAACATTTTTCCTCAATCAATTTTGTGATTGGACGACGATTACGAATGGACTTTTGAATCAACTGCCACGGACAAATCGCGTCGATTCGCTGGCTACAGGAAGACCCACGATCGAGGACTGGTACCATTAGACTCGCCTGCTCATTGCGGTTCTAATGAGACCTGTTTCATCAATTTTCATCAACCGAGAGCAAACATCCGTCCATTTGAAGCTCACGATTGCCGTCCACCATGAACCCACGGTCCGCCGTCACACCGTCCCATGATCGTGGATAGGTACCGTCAGACTCGTCTACTCATTGCGGTTCTAATGGTACCAGTTTCATGAATTTTCATCAACTAGGCACAAAGTTATGTCCATTTGAAGCTGACGGTCGTTGTCCGCCGTGAACCCACACTCCGCAGCCGATTTCTCCGCTGTCATGCCACCACAAGATCGCAGACCACCACCGTTCACTTCCCCTCTTCATTGTGAGTCGTTTGAGACCAGTCCCATCAAATTTCATCAACTGTGTGAAGAGATCTCCCCATTTTCACATTCACGGCGTCGCACCTCCATTTTGCCGCCGTCCGACGGCCGTTCGCTGCTAGAGAAACACCACTGGAACCGCCTCTTCTTGGCACAGCTTCCTGTCTGGTAAGTTTTCGCCATCGGAGACTCTGAAAAGACGACTACAGCAATGACTAAAATGGGCTCTTCCACCGTTGATCGGGTTGACTCTGGTTTGACCGAGTTGACTCGGTCAACTCAGCCGGTCAGCGTGCAAAAACAGCAACCATCTCAGTATCCAACACAGAAACCTCCGGAAAGAACATTTGCTGAAGTTGTTGCTCCTTCACAAACCTCAAAAACCGCCCAAAAGGCGTCTCACAAATATTTTCTAGCAGACTTGCCACCGCCCTCTGTCGGTGCAGTCTTCACTGACGAGAAGAGTCCTACATTGGTGTTCACAGATGCGGAGACTGAAGCCCTTGCAACTCCCTTCCGATTGGCACTTGTTGGGAAACTTTCGCATGAAAAACCGCAATATCGACACTTGCATCGCCTCATTGCCGAACTTGTAGTCAAAGGTGCATTTTTAGCGTCAGTATGATCAATGCCAAACATGTGCTTATTTGTCTCTCCAACGAATCTGATTTCTCTTATCTGTGGCTAAGAAGAATTTGGCACATTCAAGGATTTCCAATGCGGGTATTCAAATGGACACCGACATTCACACCAGCTCAAGAATCCTCTATTATTCCGGTTTGGGTATGTTTTCCTGAACTTCCAGCTCATTTGTTTCATAAGAATGCCCTATTTGCGGTCGCAAACATGATAGGAACACCACTTCAAATCGATGACTGCACTTTCAATCAGTCTAAGCTCTCTAAAGCTAGAGTTGGCATTGAGATTGACCTTACAAAGCCGCTCGTGGAGGTCTTTAACGTACAGATCAATGGAATCACAATTCATCAGAAAGTGGAATATGAGCAAGTTCCAAAACACTACAACCTTTGCAAACATGTCGGCCACGACAGCTTGGACCGCTACACAATGGGCAATGCCCCCCGCCCCCCTCCAAGGGCCAAGCAATTGAAAGGAAAGGAGAAAATGGCAACAGAGGAACAGCCGGTGCCTGAGACAGCTAAGGCATTTGAGAGAGGTGAATGCTCTATGTCTATTCCAACAAGCAGGTACTCTACTAACCACTTTAATGTTGAAGATTTAGGATCAAGTTTGCTCGCTCAACCGTAATCCGGCTGATTAAGAGGAAGGAGAGTAGTTCCTTGTTCCCTCTCCAACCCCGCTAGAAAAAAACAGACGCCGTATCAGGCAATTTCGATGCTGTGTCATTGCAACCGCTTAGTTCCTTTAAACTTTTTATTGTTTCACGTAAAGGAGCAGTACTCCTCCCTTTATGTTTTCTTGTGTTTTTTGTAATACTTTCTGTTGGTACTTATTAATGAAGATGGGATGGGGACCCCGATAAACCTCCCCCACCTTCGGGTGTTTTGACCAAAGAAAAAAAAATCCTAAATTGTACACCCTACACCCTAAACCCTAAACCCAAACCCGTAAAACCTAAATCCCTAAACCCCTAAAACCCAAACTCCTAAACCCTAAACCCTGAACCCTAAACCCAAAACCCTAAACCAAACCCCAAACCCCAAACCCTAAAACCTAAATTCCTAAAACCCTAAACCCCTAAAACCCTAACCCCAAACCCGAAATCCTAAAGCCTAAACCCAAAACCCCAAAACCTAAACCCTAAACCCTAAGTCCAAATAATGTTAGGACAATTATTCTATTTGTATGATCTGTCCAATTCCATACTCTTATGTATCCCTGAGTATTTTTCAACCAAATGATACTTGAAGGGCCAAAAAAAAAACAAAAAAAAAACCTAAACTCTAAACCTAAACCCTAAACCCTGAACCCTAATCCCGGAACCCAAAACCCCAAGCCCCAAACCCCAAACCCCAAACACCAAACCCCAAACCCCAAACCCTAAACCCTGGAGACACACTTGAGCTTCGACCACCCACCACCACCAAACCACCACTTTTTCAGCCTCACCACCACCACCAACAGACAGCTCGACACCGCCTCCATTGCGGCGGTGCCCCCGTGCCTCCACCAGTTGCCAGTCGGAATTTCTCACCGGCGCGTCTCAGGACACAGCCACCACCATCAGACTCGTCACGTCGAGCTATGTCCAACCATGGTGCACGTCGCTTGAATCTCCGTCGGACGCTCCGGCACCGGCCGTTTGAAAATTGCAGATTTCGCCTCAAAAGTCGCCGAAAACTTCACTCTAAGTTTTCGACGCCGTCCCGGCAAGTTGCCAGCCAAGATCTACACCATTTGAACCGCCTTGTTGTGTAGAATATTTCCCCTCAATCAATTTCGTGATTGGACCACGATTACGAATGGGCTTTTGAATCGACTGCCATGGACAAATCGCGTCGATTCGCTGGCTACAGGACGACCCACGATCGAGGACTGGTACCGTTAGACTTGCCTGCTCATTGCGGTTCTAATGAGACCTGTTTCATCAATTTTCATCAACTGAGAGCAAAGATCCGTCCATTTGAAGCTCACGATTGTCGTCCGTCCTTAACCCACGGTCTGCCGTCACACCGTCCCACGATCGTGGATAGGTACCGTTAGACTCGTCTGCTCATTGCGGTTCTAATGGTACCAGTTTCATGAATTTCCATCAACTAAGCGCAAAGTTATGTCCATTTGAAGCTGTCGATCGTTGTCCGCCGTGAACCCACACTCTGTAGCCGATTTCTCCACTTTCACGCCACCACACGACTGCGGACCACTACCGTTCACTTCCCCTCTTCATTGTGAGTCGTTTGAGACTAGCCCAATCGAATTTCATGAACTGTGTGAAGAGATCTCCTCATTTTCGCATTCGCGGCGTCGCACCTCCGTTTTGCCGCCGTCCGACGGCCTTTCGCTGCCGGAGAAACACCATTGGAACTGCCTCTTCTTGGCATAGCTTCCTGTCTGGTCAGTTTTCACCATCGGAGACTCTGAAAAGACGGCCACAGCAACGACTGAAATGGGCTCTTCCATCGTTGATTGGGTTGACTCTGGTTGACTCTGGTTTGACCGAGTTGACTCGATCAACTCAGCCGGTCAGCGTGCAAAAACAACAACCATCTCAGTATCCGACACAGAAACCTTCTGAAAGGACGTTTGCTGAAGTTGTTCCTCCTTCACAAGCCTCAAAAACCGCACAAAAGGCATCTCACAAATATTTTCTGGCAGACTCGCCACCGCCCTCTGTCGGTGCAGTCTTCACTGACGAGAAGGGTCCTATATTGGTGTTCACAGATGCGGAGACCGAATCCCTTGCAGCTCCCTTCCGATTGGCACTTGTCACAATATCGACACTTGCATTGCCTCATTGCCGAACTTGGAGTCAAAGGTGCGTTTACCGTCAGTATGATCAATGCCAAACATGTGCTTATTTGTCTCTCCAACGAATCTGATTTTTCTTATCTGTGGCTGAGAAGAATTTGGCATATTCAAGGATTTCCAATGCGGGTATTCAAATGGACACCGACATTCACAACGGCTCAAGAATCCTCTACTATTCCGATTTGGGTATGTTTTTCTGAACTTCTAGCTCATTTATTTCATAAGAATGCCCTATTTGCGGTCGCAAACATGATAGGAACACCACTTCAAATCGATGTCTGCACTTTCAATCAGTCTAACCTCTCTAAAGCTAGAGTTGGCATTGAGATTGACCTTACAAAGCCGCTCGTGGAGGTCTTTAACCTACAGATCAATTGAGTCACAATTCATCAGAAAGTGGAATATGAGCAAGTTCAAAAACACTGCAACCTTTGCAAACATGTCGGCCACGACAGCTTGGAGCGCTACACAATGGGCAATGCCCCCCTCCCCCCTCCAAGGGCCAATCAATCGAAAGGAAAGGAGAAAATGGCAACAGAGGAACAACCGGTGCCTGAGACAGCTAAGGCATTTGAGAGAGGTGAATGCTCCAAGTCTGTCCCAACAAGCAGGTACTCTACTAACCACTTTAATGATAATGTTGATAGTGGTAAACATGGTAACGACAATGTTGAAATCAAGACATCGGATGATAATTGTAGTTCAAAAGTGGAGACTGATTTGCATGTTGAAGATAATATCTGCACTGCACACGATGATAACCATGATATTGAAAATATTGCTAAGTGTGATGAAATGGATGAATCCATTCCTGATGTTTGCTGCGACTCCAATAACCCTGTTGTTTGTGATAAGTATTTTCCTACTGGGGGCATGGAAATGCAGTCAGTTGACAAAATAAGATTGGAAGGCCAAAGGAGGAAAAACCAGATCAAACTCTTCAAAATTTTGTCACATTTTGGAGTGGTCGCTGGAGAATTGAAGGCTTGGGACGATACTGATGAATCACAGGGAGAGGATGATGTCACTCCGGTTAGCCCACACCCGATTAAAATTTGGGATCCGGTATGCCACCTGAACCGCAACCCGCTTGACACAGAGGAAGGAGAGCATTTCCATCAGAAGTACCAAAAAAAAAAAAACACTTGTTTTCATGTGGCAATGTAAAGGAGTAGTACTCCTCCTTTTGTATTTCATTGTTTTATTCTGTAATGCTACCTGTTGTTCTTTTTAAATGAAGATGGGACGGGGACCCCAAAAAGCCTACCCCAGCCTCGGGTGCTTTTATTAAAAAAAAAAGAAAAAAAAGACCCTAAACCTAAAATTCTACCACCAAACCACTCATTGTTCAGCCAAACCACCTCCACCAGCAGACTGCCCGCTGCCGGCTCCACCGCAGCTCCGACGCCAGAAAATTTTTCCGGCGAGTGACTGAACACGCGCACCATAGACCGACTCCTATTCCCAACCACGGCATGCGTGTCCCCAGAAACGTCCTAACGCGCCGCCAATCGCCACCCAAAATCTCGGAAATCTCCCCCAAATTGCACCAGTTCCGCCGCGACCTTCTCTTTAGAAATTCGCCGCCGTCACTGAAAATTGTTGGCCACCACATACACCGTTTGATTCCTTTCTCCATGGCGAACAAAAGCCCTCTCAGAATTTCAAATTTCGGCAACCACATCGATTGGGCTTTTAAATTGAACGGCAAAGTCCTTTCCCGTCAATTCTCTGGCGATCAGACGAACCACGGTCGCGGACCACTATGGGTTGATTCATCTCGTTCTTGTGATTCTAAAGAGACCAATTTCTTCCATTTTCATCAAGTCGGTGCTTAAATTGACGCGTTCGTAGTTCTCCGCTTGTTTCCCTTCGCAGCCAGCTTCTCTCCATCGTTTCTCCGCCAAACGATAGCCATTGGAGCGCGGAGAACCACCGTCGTGATCGTCATCACATGGAGAACACATCCATCGGTTTAGATTTGGGCAATGCTCCGACAAGAGTGATGGCCCCTAACTCGGTTGACTTTCCTACACTCAAAGCTACAATGGACCAAGTCAACTCCTCTGAATCTACCCACTGGTCGGACCAGAAATTCCCCACCGTTGCTGAAGCACAACCAACCCCACCACCCTCCAAATCATTCGCTGAAGCACTGTCAAATCCTTCGTTACACCGCACCCGTGCTTCTAATGTGTCGGACCTCCAAAAATTTTTTCTTGCCAATTCAAAACCAGTTGATGTTGGCAAACAGGCCACACTTGATGGGCGACAGACCCTCATCTTTTCTGATATGGAAACACTCTCTTTTGCAGCAGCTTATAGATTTGCCCTTGTCGGTAAATTCTCACATAGAGCACCGCAATGTCTTCACCGACTGGTGGCTGGGCTTGGAATCCAAGAAGCTTTTACGGTCAGTATGATCAATGCTAAACATGTTCTCATATCCATGTCGAATGAAAGGGATTTTTCACGTCTCTGGTTGAGATGATTTGGTATATATAAACCGATGCAGGTTTTTAAATGGACCCCTACATTTACTCCAGCTCAAGAATCCTCCGTTGTTCCGATATGGATTAGCTTCCCTGAACTCCCAGCTCACTTATTCGACAAGGACACCCTCTATGCAGTTCCTAGTATGGTTGGAATGCCACTGCAAATTGATGACTTCACTTTCAACCAATCTAAGCTTTCAAAAGCCAAAGTATGCATTGAAATTGATTTGCTTACACCACTTGTTCAGGAATTTGATATCCAGATTAATGGTATTTCGATCGTACAGAAAGTTGAGTATGAACAAGTGCCGAAATACTGTAATTTGTGTAAACATGTCGGCCACCAAGAATCGGAATGCTACTCCAAAGGAAACAACCCGAAACCAGCATCTCGTCGTTGAAATGAGGAGAGGAAGGAATTTATTGCTGCAATGGATGGGAAAGGCAAGGAAAAGAGATGGAAAGAAGCTACCAACACACCTGCCAAACAAACGCTTGATGCAAAGGGGGAAACGAGTAGCAAACGGATGGAGAGAGGCGAATGCTCGTATATCCAGGTACCTCATGTTGAACCCCAATCTTTGGCTATCAACGAGACTAATTTACATGTTGATAATGATGAGATATTAACTGCTGGTAATGATACCATCGATAATATGCATGTGGTTTATGATAGAAATGGATCAAGTCTATGTAATGTGCATGAGTTTTATTTTGAAGTTGAGGAATGTAGAGATGATGATACTGTTGGGCATTGTTAGGGGGTAAAAAAGGAGACTCCCCTCCAATGTGTTGCTCTTATTCCCTTTTCCCCAACCCCTTTGCTATGCTTATTGAGGAGAATGTGGAGCAAGTGCTCGAAACGTATCAACCTGATCAACAACAAGGTAATGATGATCCGGGAATCGCTAGAAATCAACTAGAGACCTATACTTTTAACCAAGATGCTAACGAACATCTCTCACTGCCTGAGAGTTACTACTATTTTTAAAACAAACTCGTTGAAGAAAAGGAAGAGGAATCATCGCATATTGACAGTGATCATTCCAGTGAGGATAAGGACCCAAGCAGACTGGTATCTCCGTCTTCGTCGAGGGAAGATTGTGTGGTGAGAGGAAAGCAGACACGATCAGGATCCAGTGAAAGGAATTTTCAGCCAGCCATCAGTTTCGACTTTGACACACCTAAGGTGCATGAAGTGACTAGAATTCTGACTAGAAGTAGATCAAAACATGTGGTGCCACCAACCCCATCCCGTTACGTATGAAGATCCTCCTTTGGAATATTCGGGGCATAGGAGAAGCCCATAAACAAAAACACGTGCATTGGAATTGTAAGAAACACAAACTGAAAATGCTTGTGATTATTGAGCCAAAGGTGAAACTCGAGGAACAATATTTCTGTAGAAGACTGGGATTTGACAAGGTCATCAGTAATTCCAATTCCAAAATCTGGTGCTTCATGAAAGAAGACCTTGACTGTGAAATCTTGATCTCGCAAGAGCAATTTCTGTACCTTCGTATCTTTTTAGACTTTTCGCCAAATGGAATTTTGTGCACTTGGGTATATGCTAAACACACCAGAGCAGAAAGACGAGAATTGTGAGATGCGCTCAGAAACATCAACGAGGGAAAAGAATCTTGGATCCTTGGTGGTGATTTCAACACTGTTCTGTACTATAGTGAAAGAAAAGAAAGCGCTGCTCCAAAAATTAGAACGATGGAGGACTTTGGATGATGATGGACTGTGGTCTTCAGGATGCGGGATTCGAGGGTTCTGAATTTACTTGGTCTAGGAACAGACTTTGGCAACATCTTGATAGGTTCTTATTCTCTCACACGAGCACCCAAGCATTCCCCCTATCTCGTATTCAGCACCTCACAAGGAACGTTTCGGATCATTACCCGCTCCTTCTCACGGTCAAACAAGAAATAAAGACAGGTCCCACACCCTTCCATTTCCAGAACATGTGGACTAAGCACCACGACTTCAAGCGCTGTGTGACCTCTTCATGGCAACATCCTATCCATGGCCAAGGAATGTTTGCTATCCAACAGAAGCTCCACCAGATTAAAGCGGCTCTGAAATTGTGGAACACCGAAGTTTTGGGAATATTTTTCAAAATATCACGGATGCTGAACAAGGATTCAAGGTAATGGAATAAGCCTACAATGGGGACCCTTCTGATGAGAATCGCATTGCAATGAATAAAGCAACAGCTGAGCTTACATTTGCTTTATCTGTTGAAGAAAGCTACTGGAAACAGAAGGCGGCTTGTAAGTGGCTTGAGGAGGGGGAAAAAAACACAAAGTATTTTCATTCGTTGACTAAGAAAAAGAGAAAACAATAAAAAATCTACAAAATCCAACATAATGGAGCCACACTCACTAAAGCGGAAGATATCAAAGTTTCGGTTGTTGACTACTTCACACAGGCCTTCAGAAGGGATGAGACGGTGAGTGTTGACGACCTGCATTGGGTCCCTAACATTCTCTTGGAGGAGTACCGGCATCATCTTAATGCTAACCCCCACTATTGAAGAAGTGAAAACAACTTTTTTGATATGTGCCCAAATAGTACGGCAGGTCCTGATGGATTCTCGGCACATTTTTTTCAATGTTGTTGGAAAATTATTGATCAAGATCTCTACAACGCTGTGTATTTTCCTATCGGGGGTGGAAATCCAAACGAGGAAGAAACGGAATAACCTTCAATAGGCCTCTAAACTTTTCAAAAGTTTGAAATATTTTGGAGTGTTTGCTCGACAACTGAAGGTTTGGGATGACACTGATAAATCAGAAAGGGAAGACGATGATGTCAATCCGGTTAGCCCACACCCAGTGAAAATTCAGGATCCAGTTTGCTCCCTGAACCGTAATCCGGCTGATACAGGGGAAGAAGAGCAGTTCCTTATTCCCTCTCCAACCTCGCCAGAAAAAAAAAACGTGGCAACAGGCAATTTTGATGTTGTGCCATTGAAACCGCTTAGTTCCTTTAAACTTTATGTTGTATCACAATGTAAGGAGTAGTACTCCTCCTTTTTATGCTTTCTTGCATTTTTTTTTGTCATGTTATTTGTTGTTACTTTTTAATGAAGATGGGATGGGGACCCCGATAAGCCTCCGCCACCTTTGGGTGTTTTGACTAAAAAAAAAATCCCTAAACCCTAAACCCTAAAACCACTAAACCCTAAACCCTAAACCTTAAACCTAATAACCTTAACCCTAATAACCCTAAACCCTAAACCCTAAATTGATCGCTGGAACTGGCATCAAAAACAAAATTCACGGTTAGTATGCTGAATAATAGACATGTCTTAATATCTCTATCTTGTGAAGCAGATTATTCTCGCCTGTGGCTGCGGCGTATTTGCTATACTCAGGGGAACCCAATGCGCGTCTTCAAGTAGACTCCTACTTTCACGCCGTCTCAAGAGTCATCAATTTTACCGATTTGGGTTAGTTTCCCGAAGCTGCCAGCACATTTATTCCTCAAGGAAGTTCTATTCACGGTGGCGAGCATGATTGGAACCCCTCTGCAGATTGACGGCACTACACTCAACCAATCCAAGCTTTCCAAAGCAAGGGCATGCATTGAATTGGACCTTCTCAAAACGCGCCTTGAAGACTTTCAAATTCAGATCTATGGGAAAACTATTGTACAGCGTATTGAATATGAGGATATCCCGCACTATTGCTCTTTGTGCAAACATGTTGGGCACCAAAACCAAATTGCTATTCGAAAGGCGATGCTCCCAAACCACCCCCCCTGGAAGCCAAGCATACGTGTTCGGAAGGTTGTTGTTGAGGTGGAGCAGGGCAAAGCAGCAATATAGGAAATTGGTGAGGGCACAAAGACGATGGACCAGCCAGAGCAGCTACAGTCTGCAAAGAACACCAGGTACCACACTGAACATTGAACTGAAACAATGACTAGCGTGAATGCAAATTTTATTCCTGTTGATGATGTTAATATTACCAGTGAGGTCGAAAAAATGGCGGAGGAAACTATGGAATATATTGTGGAGACTGATTCGCCTGCCAATAATCTTGTTGTTGGTGCTATGTATTTTTCTATTGGGGGGGTGGAAATCCAAACAAGGAAGAAACGGATTAACCTTCAACAAGCCTCTAAACTCTTCAAAAGTTTGAAATATTTTGGAGTGGTAGCTCAACAACTGAAGGTTTGGGATGACACTGATGAAGCAGAGGGGGAAGACGATGATGTCAATCCGATTAGCCCACATCCGGTGAAGATTTGGTATACAGAATGCCCGCTAAACCGTAATCTGGCTGATATAGAGGAATGAGAGCAGTTCCTTGTTCCCTCTCCTACCCTGCCAGAAAAAAACAAACGTCGCAACAGGCAATTTTGACACAGTGCCAAAGCAACCGCTTAGTTCATTTAAGTTTAATGTGGTATCATAATGTAAAGGAGTAGTACTCCTCCCTTTATGCTTTCTTGTGTTCTTTTCTGTAGCGTTATCTGTTGTTACTTTTTAATGAAGATGGGATGGGAACCCCGATAAGCCTCCCCCACCTTTTGGTGTTTTGACTAAAAAAAAAAAAACCCTAAACCCTAAATCGAAGCTTGCATTTTTCTCTCACTTCTCACTAACGAGTTCGTTTTCGTTAGCAGCTTGGTTAAAGGTACAGGTCTGTAGCTGATTTCTAGAGATTTTCTGATTGTCATCACCTTGTTGATCAGGTTGATTTATTTTGAGCACTTGCTCCCCATTCCCGTCAATAAGCAAAGCAAAGGGGTTGGGGGAAAAGGGAATAAGAGCAACACATTGGACGGGAGCCTCCATTGCTACCCCCTCATAATGCCCAACAATATCATCATCTCTCAATTCCTCAACATTAGAATTTAACTCATGCACATTACACAGACTTGATGCATTTCTATCATAAACCACAGGCATATTATCAATGGTATCATTACGAGCAGTTAATATCTCATCATTATCATCATGTAAATTAATACCATTGATAGCAAAAGATTGGGGTTCAGTATTAGTTACCTGTGTATACGAACATTCACCTCTCTCAGTCCGTTTGCTACTCTTTTTTGCCTTTCCATCAAGCGCTTGTTGGGCGGGTGTGTTGGTAGCTTCTTTCCCTTTTTTTTCCTTGCCTTTCCCGTTCGTCGTAGCAGTAGGCTCCTTGCTCTCCTTATTTCGACAACGAGATGCTGGTTTCGGGTTATTCCCTTTGGAGTAGGGTTCCAAGTCCTGGTGGCCAACATGTTTACATAAAGTGCAGTATTTCGGCACTTGTTCATACTCAATTTTTTGTACGATCGAAATACCATTGATCTGGATATCAAATTCCTGAACGAGTGGTGTAAGCAGATCGATTTAAATGCAGACTCTAGCTTTTGAAAGCTTGGACTGGTTGAAAGTGAAGTCATCAATTTGCAGTGGTGTTCCAACCTTACTAGCAACCGCATAAAGAGCATCCTTGTGGAATAAGTGAGCTGGGAGTTCGGGGAAGCTAACCCAGATGGGCACAACAGAAGATTCTTGAGCAGGAGTAAATGTAGGGGTCCATTTGAATACCCGCATCGGATATTCTTGTATGTACCAAATTCGTCTCAACCAGAGACGTGAAAAATCCGTTTCATTCGAAATGGATATGAGAACATGCTTAGCATTGATCATACTAACCGTAAAAGCTCCATGGATTCCAAGCCCAACTACCAGTCGGTGAATTGCGGTGCTCCTTGTGAGAATTTACCCACCAAAGCGAAACGATAGGCTGCTGCAAATGAAAGCATCACAGTATCAGAGAAAATGAGAGTTTGTCGCCCATCAAGGGTTCCTTGCTTGCCAACATTCGCTGGATTCGAGTTGGCTAGAAAAAAGTTTTGGAGGTCTGATGCGGTAGAGGCACGGGTGTGGTGCAAAGAGGGGTTTGAGAGTGCTTCGGCAAATGATTTGGTGGATGGTGAAGGTGCTTGTGTTTCAGCAGGTAGCTTTTTGTCGAACGAGCTAGTTGAATCAGTTAAGTTGACTCGCCCCGGTTGAGTGTTGAGTGGAGGGAAGTCTGTTAAGTTAGGGGCCATCCCATTTGCCGGAGCAATGCCTATTTCTAATCGAATGGTTGTGTTCTCCATGTCACCACGATCACAACGGTGGTTAGCTGAGCAGCAATGGTCGTCCAACGACCGAGAAACGGCGAAAAAACGATGGCAGTGAGCGAAGAATGGATGAGAACTTCCCACCCGTCGATCTCAGCACCAGGCTGATGGAAATTGATGAAATCGGTCTCTTTAGGATTGCAAGAGCAAGGCGAGTTGAACGGAATTGGGCCGCGACCGCCGTTTGTTTTGTCGCCGGTGAATCGACGAGAAAGGTCTAATGTGGTCAAAGCAAAAGCCCAGTCGATTTGTTGATCCGATTACGAAATTGATTGAGGGCTTTTGTTCGTCTTGGAGGGAGGAATCCAACGGTGTATGTGGTGGCCAGCAATTCTCAGTGACGGCGGAGAATTTCTAGAGAGAAGGTGCTGGAGATTGTGGTGCGATTTGGGGGCGATTTTCGAGTTTTTGGTGGCGATTGGCAGTGCGTCAGGATGTTTCTTGGGACACGCGCGCCATGGTTGGGATCTTCGTTCAACGTCGAGTCGGTGTATGGTGCGCGTGTGCAGTGACTCGCAGGCAAATTTTTCCGTCGGGCGGTGCGGCGTCGGTGCCGCGGCGAGCAGTCTGCTGGTGGTGGTGGCTTGGCTGAATAGTGAGTGATTTTGTGGTGGTAGGTGGTGGAATTTTAGTGTGTGAAAATCTCACACATTTTTAGTGAGAAGGAGGAGAAAATGCAATAAGTTGTTTTTGGGGTTTAGAGTTTAGGATTTAGGAATTGTAAGTTATGAAATTCTTGGAGACACTAATAATACGTTTGCGAAGGTATTCGCCCTGTTTAAAGCCCTCCAGCTCCGTTGAACTTAAAACATTCCACGGATCTGGATTGAGTTTGACGCAAACTGCATCCTCCATCTCGTGCAGCGATCTGAGAAAGCTCACTGGCTCCTAAAGCACATGCTCACGTATATTCGCTTGATGTTGACCTCCTAAGTATGTTATGGAACGCATCGAAAGAATTTTTAACAAGTTCCTCTAGGGTAATACTTGTGATCAGAGAAAACTGAACTGGTCTTCATGAGAAGTTGTCTGCGATCCGACAGACGAAGCGGGTTTTGGGGTTAGAAGAATCCAAGATGTGGTCCATGCATTTCAATTCAAGCTGTGGTGGAGATTCAGGAACCAGAGCTCACTTTGGTCCCATTTCCTTCTGGAAAAGTATTGTACAGGATGTCATCCAGTCTCAGCGAAGCTCTCATACATTGCCTCACCAAACTGGAAAAGAATGTGCCGACACAGAAAAAAAGCGGACAAGCAGATCTTTTGGAGTCTCGGAAAAGGACACATCTCATTCTGGTTCGATAACTAGATTGGCGAAAAACCTCTCTTTGAGATTATGCCTGACTTTGAGTGGAACACAACTCCTGTCAACAACTATTGGGAAAATAATTGCTGGAATGTTGCAAAACTGAGACAGAAGTGCTTACAGTCGACCTGGTTCATCAAATTTGCCAGATACCGTTTGACGTCGACACTAGTGATACACCTCTGTGGAAGTTGAGTGGAGATGGGAATTTCAATATGAAATCCACGTGGAACTCACTGAGACAAAAGAGAGCAACACATCAGCTCGTTAAGGATTCATGTGGAGACTTATCAACAACAAACTCCCAGCTGATGAGAAACTCCAGAAAAAAGGTATTCAGTTGGCCTCCAAGTGCTCTTGTTGTAATCACGTCGAAAGTCTCGAGCACGTGTTCATTGAAGGTAATGGGATTAGATGTGTGTGGGAGCATTTTGCTAGGAAATTTAACATGAACCTTCCTAACATTGATAACATTGTGCTCCTTTTGAACTATTGGAGGATATCAGCATTGGGGCAAAACCACATTAGAATAATTGTTCCCATGCTCATCTTGTGGTTTCGTTGGCTTGAAAGGAATGATGTGAAGCATCGGAATAAAAAATTTAACTTGGGACGCATCAAATGGAAGGTCCACCAACACATTGTCACCACGTTCAAAAGCAAAATGACCAAATGCATCAACTGGAAAGGGGACCGATACGTGGCGAAATCCATGGGACTCGAATTTGGATCGCATTACAAGCCCACAAAACCAAGATCATTAAGTGGACCAAACCGGAGCTTGGATGGATCAAAATCAACATGGATGGGGCCTCTAAAGGGAACCCGGGATGTGCTGGAGTAGGAGGAATTGCAAGAGATGAGGAGGGAGCAATCATATTTGCATTTTATGAAGTTCTTGGAGAAATGAATAATACGTTTGTGGAAGTATTCACCCTGTTTAAAGCCCTCCAACTATGTCAAACTGAAAACATTCCATAGATTTGGATTGAGGTTGATGCGAATTGTATCCTCTATCTCATTCAACAATCAGAGAAAGCGCACTGGCCTCTTAAGCACATGCTCACACACATTCGTTTGATGCTGAAAAAGGTGGAGTACAAAATCACGCATTTCAATCGAGAGGGGAATAAAGCAGCTGACTATCTTGCTAACCTCGCCTGCTCTACAAATAGCTCTAAACTCTTGAGAGGAGAGGAGCTTCAAGGACAACTCGTGGGGATCATCTCATGTGACCAACAAGGCATTCCCTATATCCGAACCAACTGAATCCTTGAATTTTAAAGGAGTCTGCTGTTCTCGTTTTTTGTTGCTTTTATTTCCGCTGCATACATGATTACTCTGTTGTTATTTCCCTCTTATTATTACTGCAGTTTTTCTCAATCGCAGATCTCTGCTGCTGTTAGTTCTTTCTGCTGCAAGACTCCGTTAGCTGCTGCTGTTCACTGTCCTACGAATTTTTCAATGCTGTTAGGATATTATTGGTCAAGATCTCTACGACGCGGTTTTGGATTTCCTCTCGGGATCTACCCCTCCGAAAAATTTCACAACGACTACCATCGTTCTCATTCCAAAGGTTGAGGCTCCATCCACTTGGAAAGATTTCAGGCCCATTAGCCTCTGTAATGCACAGGGAAAATCCTATCCAAATTCATCAACAACCAAATGGTCAAACTGCTTCCCAAAATCATCTCCCCCTCCCAGAGCGGTTTTGTCCAGGGACACATGATCTCTGATAACATTCTCCTTGCACAAGAACTTTCCCACTGTCTTGGAAAAAATGACAGTCTGAGGAACACCATATTCAAGCTTGACATGGAAAAAGCCTATGACCGTGTCAATTGGACATTCCTCTATCAAATGCTTAGTAGAGTGGGTTTCCCAACGCACTGGATTAACATGATCAAGAAACTCATCGAAAATTGTTGGTTCAGTATTTTGATCAACGGTGAAGGGGTGGGATTTTTCAAGTCGACGCGAGGCCTCAGACAAGGGGATCCTTTATCCCCAACGCTCTTCGTTATTGCAGCAGAATGCTTATCCAGAGGACTTGACTGGCTTTTCCAACGGCAGCCCCGTATGAATTTTTTTGCAAGGAGCATGAAGAACATCTCCCACCTGGCATTTGCAGACGATATCATTATCTTCTCGAAAGGGACCCACAAGGATCTCAAGACCCTCATGGAATTTCTTAAGCACTACGAGCTCATTTCTGGTCAGCGCATCAACATGGAGAAAGCTCATTCACTGTCGATAAAAAGACCTCCAACATGAGAATTCGATGCATCCAACATGTCACTGGCTTCAGGCTGAATTACCTTCCGATCACATACCTGGGAGCGCCTCTCTTCAAAGGGAACAAGAAGGGAGTTCTCTTCGACGAACTCATTCAGAAAATTCGAAACAAGATCACAGGATGGGGAAAAGCACTCGTATCCCATGGAGGACGGCTCCAGCTTATCAAAAGCGTCCTCAGTGCCATGTCGACATACCTGCTACAAGTCATGAAGCCTCCTAAGTATGTTATGGAACGCATCGAAAGAATTTTTAACAAGTTCCTCTAGGGTAATACTTGTGATCAGAGAAAACTGAACTGGTCTTCATGGGAAGTTGTCTGCGATCCGACAGACGAAGGGGGTTTTGGGGTTAGAAGAATCCAAGATGTGGTCCATGCATTTCAATTCAAGTTGTGGTGGAGATTCAGGAACCAGAGCTCATTTTGGTCCCATTTCCTTCTGGAAAAGTATTGTACACAATGTCATCCAGTCTCAGCGAAGCTCTCATACATCGCCTCACCAAACTGGAAAAGAATGTGCCGACACAGAAAAAAAGCGGACAGGCAGATCTTCTGGAGTCTCAGAAAAGGACACATCTCATTCTGGTTCGATAACTGGATTGGCGAAAAACCTCTCTTTGAGATAATGCCTGATTTTGAGTGGAATACAACCCCTGTCTACAACTACTGGGAAAATAATTCTTGGAACGTTACAAAACTGAGAGAAGTGCTTACAGCAGACCTGATTCATCAAATCTGCCAGATACCGTTTGACGTCGACACCAGTGATGAGCGGTGATGGGAATTTCAATATGAAAGCCACATGGAACTTTTTGAGACAAACGAGAGCAATACAACAGCTCATTAAGGAAATCTAGTGTCCGTTTTTTACCCAACTATGTCTATCTTCATGTGGAGACTTATCAACAGCAAACTCTCAGTTGATGAGAAACTCCAGAAAAAAGGTATTCAGCTGGCCTCTAAGTGCTCATGTTGTAATCACGTCGAAAGTCTCCAACACATGTTGGGCCCTGGAATCAGGCGGGTGTGGGAGCATTTTGCTAGGAAATTCAACATTAACCTTCCTAATACTAATAACATTGCGCTCCTTTTGAACTACTGGAGGATATCAGCTTAGGGGCAAAATCACATCAGAATGATTGTTACCATGCTCATCTTGTGGTTTAGTTGGCTTGAAAGGAATGATGTGATGCACCGAACAAAAATTTCAACTCGGAACGTGTTAAGTTGTGAAGGTTGATTTGAAGAAGAAAAGGATAACTTGATTCAACTTAGAAATCCCAAGTTGAGTTGGAGAAGGATAACCCGATTCAAAGTTGAGTTGGAGAAGGATAACCCGATTCAAAGTTGAGTTGGAGAAGGATAACCCGATTCAACTTAGAAATCCCAAGTTGAGTTGGAAAAAGGATAAGTCATGGCTATATATATACTACTCTTATTAGCATTGTTTTATAGAGTAGAGTAGAGTAGAGTAGAGAGAAAAGAAAGACTTGAGACGAGGGTGAGTGTTGTCTTTCACGTGTGGTGAAGACTTGCATACAAGTGTGTGTGTTGTACTCCTCAATTTTCCTCCTCTTTGAGTGTTTTCTCCTGGCTTGGTATCGCCCCCAGACGTAGGATTTATATCCAAACTGGGTTAACAAATTCGTGTGTCTTTTATCGCCTTCATATTCCAGCTGTTGTCCATCTTAACCCGATCCATTTCCTAACAACTGGTATCAAGAGCCTGGTTCAAGGAGTTAAAATGGAGGAAAAGATTCCAGTCGAACGGTTCAATGGTTCCGACTTTGGGTTTTGGCGTATGCAAATGGAGGCCTACCTGTACGGGAAGGACCTGTACGAACCACTTGCAGAGAAGCCCGAGAAGATGAGTGATGAAGAATGGAAGGTGCTCGATCGAAAGGCGATGAGCGCAATAATCCTGTCGCTCTCTCAGAATGTCGCCTATCATGTGTAGGGAGCAAAGAGCACGAAGGAAGTCCTACAGAATCTTGCCGATATGTACGAGAAACCCTCAGCAATGAACAAGGTCATGCTGATGAAGAAACTATTCAGGTTGCAGATGGAGGAGAGGAAGTCGGTGGCCGATCACCTCAATGACTTCAACCAACTCACGACACAACTGGCATCTGTGGATATCGTGTTTGACGATGGTAAAAGCGTTAATTTTGCTCTCATCTTTACCTGACAGTTGGGATGTGGTTGTTACTTCGGTAAGCACTTCGTGTGGGAAGGAGAAGATGAAGTTCGACAACATCAGGGATATGATGTTGAACGAGGAAACCTGTAGAAAGCAAACGGGTGGATCATCTGGCTCTGCACTACATACAGAGTCCAGAGGGAGACCTGACACACGGGGTAAATACCGTGGAAGGTCAAGGTCCAGGGGGAAGAACAAGGGCAAGAAGGAGATGGTGTGCTGGAACTGCGAGAAGCCCGGACACATGAAAAGCAAATGTCGGGCGCCAAAGAAGGAAAAGGAGGGCCGGACAGCGAATGCCGCGACGGAAGAGATTGCGGATGCACTCTTGTTGAGTGTGAGCAGTTCTTCCGATGATTGGGTTGTGGATTCAAGGGCCTCATTCCACTCATGCAGCAACAAAGACATCATGGAGCCATACACCTCAGGTGATTTTGGCTTAGTTTGTCTTGCAGATAACAAACCCCTCAAGATTGTAGAAAAGGGAGATGTGCGGATCAAATCAACGAATGGGTCATGTTGGACCCTACATGATGTGAGACACATACCAGGACTGAAGAGGAACTTGATCTCAGTCGGACAGCTGGATGGTGATGGATTCCACACGACGTTTGGAGACGCGAAGTGGAAGATCAGTCGGGGAGCAATGACTTTGGCACGAGGACTAAAGTCGGGAACGCTCTACATGGCGGGAGGATCCAGTTCAAACATCCCCTTTGCAGGAACTGTATCGCAGGCTAACCTGTGTGCCGCTTGGGCCACATGAGCGAGAAAGGAATGAACGTGCTGAAGTCGAAAGGACGGTTGCCCGAGTTAAAATCGGTGGAGGTGGGTCATTGTGCACACTGCGTGTTTGGAAAGCAGAAGCGGGTGAGCTTCTTGACCACAGGAAGAACTCCGAGGAAAGAAAAGTTGGAGCTTGTTCACACTGATTTGTGGGGGCCAGCACCAGTGTCATCTCTTGGTGGATCAACGTACTACATGACATTCGTCGATGACTCCACTAGAAAGGTATGGGTGTATTTCTTAAAAAGAAAATCTAATGCCTTTGATACATTCAGGAGATGGAGGGCACTAGTGGAAAATGAGACAGGTCTACAAGTGAAATGTCTCAGATCGGATAACGGTGGCGAGTACAGCAGTGAAGGTATCAAGAATTACTGCGCCGACCATGGAATCCGAATGCAGAAAACAATCCCGGGGACACCTCAGCAAAATGGCGTTGCTGAGAGGATGAACAGAACACTGAATGAGCGTGCGAGATGCATGCAATTGAAGAGCGGACTACCAAAGATGTTTTGGGCAGATGCAGTCAACACGGCTGCTTTCTTGATCAATCGAGGGCCTTCTGTCCCATTGAACAACAGGATACCAGAAGAGGTATGGAGTGGTAAGAAAGTGGATCTTTCTTTCTTACGTACGTTTGGTTGTTCAGCCTATATTTTGAACGATGATCGGACTAAGCTGGATGCTAAATCGATTAAATGTACATTCATTGGGTATGGGACTGACGAATTTGGGTATAGATTCTGGGATGATCAAAATCGGAAAATAATTCGTAGCAGGAATGTTATATTCAATGAGGATGTAATGTACAACGACAGGAAGGTAAGCCCGGACGATGACAAGAAGGAAAGGGAATTTGTTGATCTCGACATTTCAAATTCCGAGATCATGAGACCAGCAGATACGGATTCAGTGGGAGTTAAGACGGACGAAACCGAACAGACGGAGATAGAGCCAGAACCAGTATCGGAGGAACCGATTACTGAAAGCAGCACACCGTTGGCACTGGGTTGAGAACCGAGGCTGAGAAGGGCCCCAGATAGGTACTCCCCCTCTCTTTATTACTTGCTTTTGTCTGATTGTGGAGAACCCAAATGTTACGCAGAGGCAGTCAATGATGTCCACAAGAGCAAGTGGGAGCTTGCGATGAACGACGAGATGAACTCGTTGAAGAAAAACAACACATGGGAATTGTGTCAGCTCCCAAAAGGAAAGAAGGCCCTACAGAACAGATGGGTCTATCGGGTTAAGGAAGAATCAGACGGGAAGAAGCGGTACAAGGCAAGACTCATAGTAAAGGGATTCCAACAAAGATACGGTATTAACTTTACTGATCTTTTTACACCTGTTGTCAAGTTAACTACTATTCGTCTTGTGTTGAGCATGGTAGCGGCAGAGAACTTGGAGTTACAATAGATGGATGTGAATACAGCCTTCCTACACGGGGATCTTGAGGAGGAGATATATATGGTACAACTAGAGGGGTGTAATGGAGATGATCAGCAAGTGTGTCGCCTGAAGAAAAGCCTGTATGGATTGAAACAGGCTCCGCGGCAGTGGTACAGGAAGTTTGACAACTTCATGCTGGAGATAGGTTTCTCTAGATGCAATGCTGATCATTGCTGCTGCGTGAAGAGGTTCGATGAGTTTTTTATCATTCTACTCCTGTATGTTGATGACATGTTGATAGCAGGATCAAATGTCAAGAAGATCAATAGGCTCAAGGATCAGTTATCGAGGAAGTTTGACATGAAAGATCTTGGCGAAGCAAGGCAGATATTGGGCATGAAAACCACAAGGGACAAAGGTATTGGTAAATTATGGTTATCTCAATCTGATTATATTGAGAAGGTATTATGCAGATTCAAGATGGAAAATGCAAAACCGGTTGGAACGCCATTGGGAAATCAGTTCAAACTATCCAACAGTGATTCGCCCCAGACTGACTCCGAACGTGCAAAGATGAGAGTCACACCGTATGCCTCAGCAATTGGTAGCCTGATGTATGCTATGATCTGTACTCGACCGGATATAGCACATGCAGTGGGAGTAGTTAGCCGTTTTATGAGCAATCCAGGAGTAATGCACTGGGAAGCTGTGAAATGAATTCTTAGGTACCTAAGGGGTACTAAGGACCGAGCATTGGTGTTTGGTAAGGGCAAGCTTACCTTGTTTGGGTTTGGTGACGCTGATTTTGCAGGGAGTGACTATGACAAAAGGAGGAGCACTACAGGGTACGTGTTCACATATGGCGGTACAGCCGTATCCTGGGTCTCAAAGCTGCAGAAGGTTGTCACACTGTCCACGACGGAAGCTGAGTACGTGGCAGTTACTGAGGCGGCTAAGGAGCTCATTTGGCTACAACACTTCTTGGGTGAATTAGGGAAACCTCAGGCAGATGTGATTCTTCATAGCGATAGCCAGAGTGCGATCCATCTGGCAAAGAATCCCGCGTTCCATTCGTGGACAAAGCACATCGAGATCAAGTACCATTTCATCCGACAACTTCTGGAGAAGAAGGCACTGCAGCTGGAGAAGATCCAAGGAGAAAAGAATCCTGCGGACATGTTGAACAAGGCGGTTGCGATGGAGAAGTTGAAGTTGTGTACGGCTTCGACTGACCTTGATGACTAGAGTGGACAAACCCGGCGGTACCAAGAAAGAAGTGGAGAAAAGCTAATCAATCTTCAAGTGGGAGATTGTTAAGTTGTGAAGGTTGATTTGAAGAAGAAAAGGATAACCTGATTCAACTTAGAAATCCCAAGTTGAGTTGGAGAAGGATAACCCGATTCAAAGTTGAGTTGGAGAAGGATAACCCGATTCAACTTAGAAATCCCAAGTTGAGTTGGAAAAAGGATAAGTCATGGCTATATATATACTACTCTTATTAGCAGTGTTTTATAGAGTAGAGTAGAGTAGAGTAGAGAGAAAAGAAAGAGTTGAGACGAGGGTGAGTGTTGTCTTTCACTTGTGGTGAAGACTTGCATACAAGTGTGTGTGTGTTGTACTCCTCAATTTTCCTCCTCTTTTAGTGTTTTCTACTGGCTTGATATCGCCCCCAGACGTAGGATTTATATCCAAACTGGGTTAACAAATTCGTGTGTCTTTTATCGCCTTCATATTCCAGCTGTTGTCCATCTTAACCCGATCCATTTCCTAACAGAACGTATCAAATGGATGGTCCACCAACACATTGTCACCACTTTCAAAAGCAAAACATCCAAATGCATCAATTGGAAAGGGGACCGATACATGGCGAAATCCATGGGGTTCGATCTGGGATCGAGTAACGAGCCCAAAATGAAGATCGTTAAGTGGACCAAACCGGAGCTTGGGTGGATAAAAATCAACACGGATGGGGCCTCTAAAGAAAACCCAGGGTGTGCTGGAGCAGGAGGAATTGCAAGAGATGAGGAGGAAGCAGTCATATTTGCATTTTATGAAATTCTTGGAGACACTAATAATACGTTTGCGGAGGTATTCGCCTTGTTTAAAGCCCTCCAGCTCTGTCGGACTAAAAACATTCCACGGATCTGGATTGAGGTTGATGCGAACTGCATCCTCCATCTCGTGCAGCAATCTGAGAAAGCTCACTGGCTCCTAAAGCACATGCTCACGCATATTCGCTTGATGCTGAAAGAAGTGGAGTACAAGATCACACATATTTACCGAGAGGGGAACAAAGCAGCAGACTATCTTGCGAACCTTGCATGCTCTACAAATGGCTCTAAACTCTTGAGAGGAGAGGAGCTTCAAGGCCAACTTGTGGGGATCATCGAATGTGACCGACAAGGAATTCCCTACATCCGAACCAAATGAAGGAATTCTCAGGGAGTACTCTGCTCTCGAATTTCTCTATTTTCTTACTGCTGCAAACTTGACTTTCTTGCTGTTTTTTTCCCCTTCGCTGCTGCTGTTTTCCCCTCTTATAGTACTCTGCTGCTACTGCCGTTATTTACTGCTGCAAGGCTCCATTTTTCTGCTGTTGTTCGCTGCTCTGCTGCTTTTTTCTTGTTGCTGCAGATCGATGTTTCCTTGCTCTGCTGCTGTTTTCTTGTTGCTGCAGATCGCTGGAAGTCCTTTCCTGCTTCTTTGCTGCTGCTGCTGCATGTCGTTTCACTACTGCTGTTGTTGTTGTTCCTGCCAGTCTGCTGCTTTTTTCACTGCTGCGGTTGCTGCTGTTCCTATCGTTCTGCTGCTCCCAACCTGTTTCTGCTGCTGCTGAAATGGAGGAAAACTCAAACTCAAAAATGGTTACAAGCTACACGGATGATCAGTCCAAACGAACAGCCTTTGGATGGTTCAAACAGGGAGCTTTCCTCACACTTGGCCCTCTTTTTCAGCTTTCTTGATCAAAAAACAGCAAAAAGAGTGACAATTTTTGGCTCAAAACTGCTGCTACAGCTGCTGTTTTTGCTTTGTTGGAACAATTTAAGGCGCTGCTGCAGCAACCACCTCCAAACTGCTTCAAAGTGATGAGATTTTTTCTCAGCTCAGGGAGTTTCCTAAACCTCTCTTTTCATTTTGTCAAGCGCTCAATTAACTCTGGTTTCTGCTGTAGATTCATGGACAAAATGGCACCAACTGTTTCTGATTTTGCTGCAGCATCTTCCTTGTTTCACCAGGAGAGGTAGTGGAACATGGAGGAATTACCAACTTCTTTTCAGACCCTCAAGCTGACCACAGACGGAAGTCCACAACCGAAGGTTATGGTTAATCTTGTACAGGTTTACGATCTCGTAACCTGTCATCCTACAAACCGGGCAATTATGAATACTACAAATGGTCTTTCTCGCTCTATGCATCCACTGCTTCATTCAGCTTACACAGCCTCACTCTCTTCTATCATAAACCAGATACGTTTGTTACACTTGCACACTTCCTTTTCTCATAACATCACTTCTCAAATCACTTGCACAGACACCCTGTTACTTATCTTCAAAACATCTCGGATCACACTTGTCACCTCCACAACCCACCTTGATATCTTGACAGCTTCTCAGTGCATTGAAGGAACTTCTAAGGTCATGGCCTCATTGTTTTTGTGTTGGTTTCAATTAATTGAAGTCTTTCAACCTGTGTTCAAATTCTTCAATAGTAGCCCAATGTCTGCTTTGCTTTCTTTTTTTGAGCTGTTTTATTTTCTTTTCTTTCCTGTATTTTGCTGATGGGGAGCCTACATCGTGTCTCAACATATTCAGTATCAAAGCATGTTAATATGTATATTGAACAATGACAGCACAGACTGCCAATAGACAGCAGCAAAATAGACAGCAGAAAAAACATTTGCAAATGGAGCATGCATGCAGTGTGATCGCCAAATTTAAAGTTGGTGCTGTCATGGCTGAACTTGTTCCTCTTTAATTGGGACAGAGAACAATAGCACTACAAATTCGGAATGTTGGGCAGGTGGTCAGTACAAGCACAATTGATCCAATATAATTTCCTCTACGCATGCACGTCGGGCACGGCAAGCATCGCAACAAGATTGGCAAACAAGGACCCTCACACGACACACACACAAAGATGTTGCGCGGGGCACGACCTTCCGGAGGTGATATCTCCACGCTCGAACCACCGTTTTGCCAATACGACCACTCGTTTTGGGGTGTCTCGACGAGATCTTCGCATTGAAAACGGAGCCACACAGCCACTCCGAGGCTCCAACCGCGAATTGGCGCGGTTGGGGGGTCGAAACTTCAAAAGGCCATAACTTTGCATAGAGACGTCCGATTGGGGCGATTTTGTTTTTTGATTTTGGGTATCTCAACTAGATCTAGCGATCTAAAACAACCGAAGGCGGTTTGGGGGCCGAATTTCTCGAAAAAACGCCTATTTTTTATGTTAATTTGATTTTCAAACCAAACGGCAATGATTTTCAAAATTTGAAT